>NW_017674207.1:31247-68747 GCF_001879085.1 Nicotiana attenuata
GGGGGTAAAAAAATCATCCGTTTAGTTTAGGTGTTCAAGCATATTTTTTGGACAAATTTAATACGGTTTTTATGTATTATGCCAAATATAAATAATAGACAGCAATTAAAACTAAAAGCTCATGTATTACGTAGAAAACACTCTATTGCCAGGACACCCTTTGCTCCACGAATATGTTGTTACTTGCTACCTCCATTACCTTCCTCTCTTCTTTAGTTTTTCATTTCTGGTTAAAATGTTATAGTTTCCAATATACTAAAATTTTATGTTATATAAAATATCGATATCGTTGAAAAGTGTCAGGGCAAATTCTTGTTGAATCCTTAAAGTCCTCGCTATTTAACTCTTATTTTATTAATTAGTACTACTTTTGGGGAAGGGGAGGAGGATATTTTGGTAATATATCAAGAACATGTAAGCATAATGTGGTGCTTGTAAAAGTAGCAAAGACAACTCTAGTGCTTAATTAGAGGTAAAGAAATAAAAGCACCAACAATTAACTAAATAGAAGAGAGTCAATCAAAATTAATAGAGGGAGACTTGCAAAGGTCAACAAAACTATGCATGAAAAGATTTTCTTAAAAAAAAATACTAAATACGACTAGTTAGACTCTATAGAACGTCAAAATTCAATTTTCAAATGCGTCTACTTTGGTAAACTTGAATGGTTGACTTTCATAAATAAATAAACTTAATTATACATCTCTCTTTCTCTATAGCTAGTTTCAATAAAGCAAAGTAATATCCTTCTGTGCATTTGTGCCTTTGGCGGAACCACGATTTGGGTTTTATGGGTGTTCAATCCTTTGAAAATGACCTTAAATGTTAGTAATTGAATTTTTAATTTAATTGTACATATCTAATGAATCAAACCAATATTGTACGGATTTTTAAAACTTATTTTCATGCTACATATTTTTAGGCATGTTACACCCAATATAATAGGGATAATTTCACATTAGAACAACTGGGCTCCATACTTTTCAATTTTATAGCCCATATTTCAATTTACAACCAACTAGCCCATAAATAATAGGCTAAGATTCAACATCCAACTCCAATAGGTTTTCAAAATTACTATTTAATTTTTAAAAAAGATTCCTCAAGCTTTTAAATTACTTTTCGAATCAGTAGTTGTGACTCAAATATTAATTCAACAAACCAACTTCATTTGGGTGGTGAAAATTAGATTTTTAACAAGCTTAAATATGTGGGTTTAAATTTCGAATTTGATTTTATGAGAAATTTGGAGTGGGTGTTATTTAGACTTGTTAGAAATAGTATAAGGAGGTTGTATATAAAATTTGAAGTAATTTAATGGAGATTTGGACTGGTTTTGAATAAGAATTGCAACTGAAAATCGTGGAAGAAGTTCGTCTACAGACGCTTGTATAAAGGTGTATAAAAGTGTATAACAATGTATAAGGTGTGTTTCTACACTCATATACAATATTATACAAGATTATACATAATTATACAAAAAACTGACTTTGTCTTCTTTCTTGCGTCTTTTCTGAAATTTAATTCAAATCTTGCTCAAATCTACTCCAAATCACTTCAAATTTAAATTTTGTACTCCTTTTGATATTTTCAATCAATTGGAACAATACCCAATCCAAACAACTAACAAATTCAAAACAACCCATTTTCAAAAGCAAAGTTTTGAATGATCTTCAATGGTGGACTTCTACTCTTCAATTTTCTTTCATTGCAAGCAGGTGGCACAAGAGGAGAAACAGAAAATACACGGTCCTTTGAAGCATATGTAAAAGATGTGAGAAGAAGAGAGAGTGAAAGCAATAGTTGTGAGAACAAAGAATTAACTCCATAGCTTTTAGAAGCAATTGTTATAAAAACATATATTTTGAATTTGCAAGTGCTTTCAAAATAGTACGATGTGGGCTAGGTGGGGTAAAACTTAAAAACATGGGCCATTTTTTGTTATGGTGTGAAGTCATGTGTATTTTCTTGTAATTCTTTCAATATAATAGTCTACTTATATCATGATTAAAAAAAACAAATCAAATTCTATTCAGACAGTTTACCCTACATTTAAAAGAACTTTATAATCCCCTTCTATAATAAGTAACAGAAAAATTAAATGGTGGGCGCTGAGTACAGATTGGAAGTTAAGTATAGGTTACTTGTGATCTTGCCATAATGCTCTACCTAATCATACTATGCAATTTTCCTTACTCCCTTCAAAATTCTTAAAAATTATAGACAAAATCCAGCGGGATTTCTTATGGGGCAGCAACTCTACAACTAGGAAGCTCCACTTAATTAGTTGGGACGTTATTACTAGGCAAAAAGGAGGGTGATTTGGGTATCCGCTCTGCTAAGAATAAAAATCTAGTTAACTTAGCTAATCTAGTATGGAGACTTCTAGCAAATGCGCAATATCCCTGGGCTAGGATTATCCATGAGCTTCATGGGAATAGGTACAATATTAAAACTAGTTCCTTCATATGGAATAGCATCATTCAGGGTTGGGAAATCTGTAGAAAAGGCATTACATGGATTCCACATAGGTCGTCATCCCTTAATGTTTGGGACGACGGTTGGATCCACCAAATTCCGACATTACGTGAATGCATTCAGGGCCCATTAGGACAGCGTGAAAATCTCCTAACTATTAAGGATTTGTGGCTTAACAATCAGCGGGACTTATCAAAAATCTTCTTTGAAATTCATTCCCCTTTGTTAAACAAAATTAAAGCCACTATCCCAAATAATCTCAACCATGACATCTCTACATAGTCTCATACTGCAAATGGCCTCTTCTCTAGTACATCGTGCCATAATCTTCTAAACTCCCACTCCAATAATGCTCAAGACTTTAATTGGATTTGGAACCAAAATTGTCCTAATAAAATGAAATTCCTCTTATGGAAATGTTTACACAATAAGTTACCTACTAGAGTTTACCTAAACTACATTGGCATCAACATAGACCCCATTTGTTCCCTTTGTAAGCAGGATAGGGAAAACATTATCTACATTTTTTTACACTGCATAGTAGTAAAGGATTTTTGGGCCCAATTAGGCATCAATATGAGTGGTTGCAACCCGACAAACCATTGGTTAATTAATCTTCGCGACCTAAACTGTCTCATAGGGAGAAGCCACGTAGATTGGCATGATATGCTTCCTTTTGTGATATGGTGCATCTGGACGAACTGAAATAATAACCTTTTTAATAACACGAGAAACAAAGCCTATTTTCATTATTGTTACAAGGTAGCACTTGAATACAAATTCCTAACTGAGAAGGAATACATGCATCAAAACAATATTCATGTTTCAATAAAGTGGATCAAACCAGCTGCCAACCGTATAAAACTTAATATAGATGGCTCCTTTAAAAGATCAACCTACAAATGTGGCTTTGGTGGGCTATTTAGGGATAGCAATGGTATATGGGTGCTAGGGTTCCAGGGCTCGTCCTTTGGCCTATCTCCACTTCATGCAGAACTAATAGTTTTGAGGAAGGGCCTAGAACTTGCAAAGGATCAAGGTTTTACCAATGTTGATGTGGAGACTAATTCCACAGAGGTCATTTCATGTCTCATGGTTGCACATTTCTAAATAATATTGTTTATCATTGCAGGTCATTGATGCACCAAGTGAAGGTTCAAACAGTGGAACACAACTTCAGAGAGGCCAACCAACCAACATACATGCTGGCTAGGGATGCTCTAAGCACAAATGGCAGGGATCTCGGAACTTTGTATTATCCTCCACATTTTGTAACCGCCGTTTTAGCAGGTGATATTGAACCTAGTTCCTATGTAGTTAAAAATATTAGGAAAGAGGTATGCGCTACGCTTGCCTCCTTTGGAAACAAGAACGTCCTTCGTGACTATTTAATGCCTTGTAATAGTCAAGTAGAAATGCCCCGCTGGGCCTCTATGAAAATGTAACTACTTAATTACTAGTATAATATAGATCCCTACTTATCAAAAAAAAAAAAAGAAGATATTTATGAAAACGACTTCACACCTTACATGTGGCAACAACAACGTGACTCTGGTCATTTTACAAGGCACGTAAATACGTAGTAGTAGTATTCAACTTAATCGTGGAAAAATGCCAAAAAGTAAAGAACAAAGTAAAACTTTGAATATAAAATTACCTCATTCCCAAGCTAGTAAACTACCTAGAGGTGGGCATAGTGTGGACAAATCCAAAATTCAAATTTTTTGAATTTTTTATTTGAATTTTTTATTTAAGTTTTAAAACTTTTGAATTTCGAATTAGATATTGGATTTTGGTACTTCGAATTTTTGGATACCCAAAAATCTAAAATATTTATATTTTATATTTAGTCCATTATTCATATGCCAATAATAATAAGTCCAATACTCCACCCATTAGATATTATCTCATATAATCAATATTAATTACTAAGTTACTATCACAATACTTTCTTTTGGACATGGTTTTACTATTGTTATTTCTTATCGGCCGTATTATTGTCTCTGTTAGATTTCCTTGATAATCATTTCATTACTTGAATACTTTAGTTGGATTATTGCGGTGAGAACGAGGAACTTTTCATGCAATTTAACATGAGTTCTTCGTTTGGATATTCATTTAGAAGAAGAAGAACATCTCAGCTCAAAACCAAAAATTTAAAAAATCCAGACCAATTAATCTAAAAAGGAACTTTAAAAAACTGATCCAAAGCGTATTTGGATTGTCATTTCATCAATTCGAAAACCGAAAACCCAAACTGAAATTTTCATATCCAATTCGAATTGTCTGAATACCCACCTCTATAACTACTCTGTAACGACCCAGCTGGTCGTTTTGCTTTCTAGATCCACGTTTCCCTAATTAAGACTACTCGTATGTACTTTCACTATTTTATGACTTACGGGAATGGTTGGTTTAGGTTTGGAAGGGCTCAGGTTGAAATTGGAACACTTAGTTCCTTAATAGTGGCCTAGGATGGCCAAGTTTGACTTGAGTCAACATTTTGAGTAAACGACTCCGGAATCGGGTTTGATGGTTCCAATAGGTTCTTATGATGATTTTGGACTTGGGCGTGTGTTCGGATCGGATTTCGGGAGATCCGGGAGCGTTTCGACACTTAATGTGGAAAGTTGGTTCATTGAAGGTTTTCTAGTTCTTTAAATTTGGTTTGGAGTAGACTTTGGTGTTATCGAGGCCCGTTTGGAATTCCGATCCCGAGAATAGTTCCGTACGGTGATTTATGACTCGTACGCAAAATTTGGTGTCATTCCGAGTAGTCTAAATATGATTCGGCGCGTTCGGGGCTAATTAAAAACATCTAAGTGTATTTGGATTGTCATTTCATCAATTCGAAATGTGAAAATCCAAACTGATTTTTCATATTCAATTCAAACTATCCGAATACCCACCTCTAAAACTACCCTATAACGACCCAACTAGTCGTTTTGCTTTCTAGATTCCCGTTTCCCAAATTAACACTCCCCGTATGTACTTTTACTATTTTATGACTTACAAGGATGGTTGGTTTAGGTTTGAAAGGGTTCAGGTTGAAATTGAAACACTTAGTTCCTTAATAGTGGCCTAGGATGACCAAGTTTGTCTTGAGTCAACATTTTGAGTAAACGACTCCGGAATTGGGATTTGATGGTTCCAATAGGTTCTTCTGATGATTTTGAACTTGGGCGTGTGTTCGGATCGGGTTTCAGGTGATCCGGGAGCGTATCGGCGCTTAATTTAGGAAGTTGATTCATTGAAGGTTTTCTTGTTCTTTAAATTTGGTTTGGACTTTGGTGTTATCAAGGTCCATTTGGAATTCCGAGCATGACAATAGTTCCGTATGGTGATTTTTGACTTGTATGCAAAATTTGGTATCATTCCGAGTAGTCTAAGTATGATTCGGCGCGTTCGGAGTTAATTAAAAAGTTTGAAGTTCTTAAGTTGATTCAATTTGGTTATGGGGTACGATTCTTAGTTTCATTGTTGTTTTACGTGTTTCGAGGGTTCGAGCAGGTCCGTATTATGTTTATGGACTTGTTGGTGCGATTGGCCAGAGTCCGGGTGGCTAGGGTGAATTTCGGATCACCCGGAGCTAAGTTTGAAAATCTGATGTTGCTTGTTCTAGTTTCCTTCTTCGCGCACGTGGAGGTGGAGTCGCGTTCGCGAAGAAGGAATTGGGGGACTGGCTATTTTTCCCTTCGCGTTCGCGCTCATGGGTCCCCATTCTTGAAGGTCTGAGAGTGGTATCCTTCACGTTCGCGTATACGGGCCCGCATTCGCGTAAAATAAAGGGCGTGAGGTGGGTCAGCCACCTTTGCTCTTCGCGTTTGCGAAGGGCTGACCGCGTTCATGAAGCTCAGGCTGGGAAAGCCTTTGCGACCACAAGACTGCCCTCGCGTTAAGGTCTTCAGGGCTTGGGCCAGCCATGCCTTCGCGATCACGAGGCTTCTTCCACGATCGTGAAAAAGGGTCAACTGGGCAGTACTTTTATTTGAACATGGGACTTAGGCTATTTTTCCCAATTTCTCTTTTATGTGGTCCGAATTTGGAGCTTCTTGGAGAGGGGTTTTGTGATGATCCGATAGGTCATCTTAAGATTTAAAACCAAATTTTGTGTTTCGAGGCCTTTAAAACCTCATTTTATCCCTCCTCAATTTGCGTACGCAGTCCGGGCGTGCTTCCGGAAAGCTTTTGTGTCGAATGTTGATAAAAATAGGGATTTTTGATTAAAAACTTCATTTGAATTGACTTCGGTCAACATGTTTTTGTAAACGGACCCGGATTTGTGTTTTGACAGTTCCGGTGGGTCTGTATCAAAATATGGGACCTGGGCGCACGCCTGGAATCGGAATAGGAGGTCCCTAGCTCGATTTATGAATATTTGATGAAAATTGTAAGTCTGAAAATTTAATGGCTTTTAAGAAATTGTTAATGTTTGATCTTGTTGGTATCGGGTCCGTATTTTGGTTCCGGAGCCCGGTATAGGTTCAATATAATATTTAAACATGTCTGTGAAATTTGGTGAGAAACGAAGTTGGTTTGACGTGATTCGAACGTCCAGTTGAGAAAATAGAAATTTCAAAGTGTTCTTGAGAATTTCATTTGATTTGGTGCTAAATTCGTAGTTCTAGGTATTATTTTGGTGATTTAATCGGGCGAGCAAGTTTGTATGATGTTTTTAGACTTGTGTGCATGTTTGGTTTGGAGCCCCGAGGGCTCGGGTGAGTTTCGGATAGGCTACGGAGTGATTTGAACATGGAAAATTTGCTGGTGTAACTGAAGGTGTTGCAGGCCTCTTATCTCGCAATCGCGAGATCAGGCATCAAAATTGCGACATTTGAGGGATTCGCATTTGCGAGCTTCTCATCGCAAATGCGAAGAGAAGCAAGGCCATACAGTCTTCACAATTGCGAAATTCTTCGCATTTGCAAAGTAAAGTTGGGAGGGACAGTGATCGCAAATGCGATCTTTTTGTCGCATTTGCGGAGATTCACGTTCGTATTTGCGAACTTATCTTCGCAATTGCGAACTTATCATCGCAATTGCGAAGGCAGCAGAGATGTGAAGGACCTTGCATTTGTGATGGTCCCTCCGTATTTGCGAGCTTCGTAATTCCGAAGCTCTATAACATCTGCAGCTGTGTAAAACCTAACTTAGATGGGATTTTCGCTCATTTCTCAAAATTTTCAAAACAAGAAACCCTCTAGGCCATTTTCCAAAGACCATTTCTTCCCCAAATCATAGATAAGAGATTCTTAACTAGTTTCTTTCAATCTTTCACTTCATTTTACAAGATTTCAACCTAGAATCTAAGGTTTTCATGGTGGAATTAGGGATTCTTGGGTAGAAACTAGGGATTTGATAAATTGGGGATTTAGACCTCAAATTGAGGTCAAATTCCAAAACCAATTGTATATCCGGGTTCGGGGGTGAATGCGTAATCGGGTTTTAGTCCGAATTTCGGGTTTGGACCAAGCGAGCCTGGGTGTTGACTTTTTCAATAATGGCCTAAATTAAATTCTTATCGATTGTGGGTGATTTCTAAGGTTTATTTTGAAACGTTTGGTTGGTAATTTGCTAGATATTGTTGGTTCGGAGGCGTGTTTGAAAGGCAAAGCTGTGATTGAGCTTTGAGTGGTCTTGAAATGAGGTAAGTATTGGGTCTAACCTTGACTTGAGGGAATTAGGAACCCTCGGACTTTGTGTTATGTGAATTCCATGTGAGCGGCGTATATGCAAGGTGATGAGTGCTTATATGCTACCGAATTTCTTATTTTCCCCGATTTATCGCTTTTCGCTTTTCTTAATTGTTTTCCCTCATATCTTAATTGTTACATGCTCTAAATATTTTCCATGCTTAATTGCTACGTGTTGATCAATGATTTCTTTAGTAAACCATGTTAGCTCTTCTCATATTTTCCCTAATCCCTGTTATTTGCTTAATTTGATTTGGTAGTACTTTTTAACTGAGGATTGTTGTTTTGGTCTCGCTGTGTAGTATTACTTGTGTAGATTCCACATTTAACAAAGTTCCTTTTCTTGGTTCAGTTTGGTATTTATTTATCGTAAAGGCCTTGTGATTTAGCTTGTTTATATGACTATGTACATTGACTGTTTGGTACTGATATGGTGGGATCGGGCTGCACGCTGCAGCAGGTGTAATAAGGGAGAATTGATATGGTGGAATGAGGGTGAATATGTATATATGGTGGGATCGAGTTGTACGCCACAACAGGTGAAATAAGGGTGGATTGATATGGTGAAACAAGGGTGAATTACGATATTGATATTGAAATATGGTGGGATCGGGTTTATCTATACTAGTGAAGAATGGCCCGTGCCGAACACATTAAGTTAAAAATTTATATTGTTTTAGTGAATAACTTTTTATAGAGTATATTAAGATCACGTGGAGGAGTTGTAATACAGGAGTTTCAGGTACACATTCTGATGTGTCTTATTTGGGATATAGTCCTTCGTAGCAATATTGCAAGTCCACATTTATTAGCAATGCTGTCTATGCTTTCAGCATTATTCTTCTAGAGATTTTGATCGAGTAGATCATTGGAGAAAATGAGTTAATGCATCTACCATTTTTAGTTGATATCTTGTATTGACTCATGTAGCTCGAAATGGAAGTCAATGAGGCCAAAAATTTCAGCTTACCCACAGTAGCAGATGAAGTATCTATTTAATATATTATATTGGGTGCATTAAAGTTTTTTTTTTTTAAATTAAGTTTCTTGGTATTAAGATGAGTGGTCAAGAGACTAATAATGATTCAATATATCTTTCTATTGAAGTAGTTTAAATAGACGATTTGCGACTGTGTTTGGTTGTTCTTGTATAATATACTTTCAATTGTAATATTAAATTTCAATTCCTTTGTTTAACTACTCAAATAATTTTTATCTTGCGCTTTGATGATAGGTTGTATACGTATTAACTTTACATCACAATCTACACTTCGTAGATTTTCGTACAGGCCAAACTCTATCCTTCCTTGTTATTTCTTGCTAATGAAATTTTATTTAATAAGTCTGTGATAAAGGGACTACGTAAAGAGTGAATTTGTACAGTGTTTAGAATTTATACAACTTCAGAAGCATTCTAAACTGTAAATAATAAGCAAACTGAAAATAAAGAAATTCATTAGTCGAACATAAACTGATATGATTTTCAGCTACTTAAACTGTTAAAAATTCCAATCGGCATTCTAATATTTGATGTGGCCAAAAAAATAAACTGAGACATTGAAACATGCTTTGCTACCCTTAGGAAAGGGAAGGGATTGGACTATCCTATCCTTATTGGACTATCCTATCCTTATTTATATCATAAGCTATAATCTTTCTTTATTTGAATATTTATTCTATTTATGTCTTATCTCCATCTTCAAGAACAATTATTATCAAGGGTAAAAAAGGAAAAAAGTAATTAAGACAACTATTTTTAGTAACCATAACTATTAATATGAGATAGAGGGAGTAGTTCCTATCTGGACATTCTTAAAATTGGTGAATTCTATTCATAAATGCTTTTCCAAGGCTGTCGGTAATTTGTCCTAGAGCAAGCAAATATAATAAAGTTCTACACCGTTGAAACAGCTACTTTGCAAGAGCCATGACACTACTTTGACAAAAGACATGCCAAATAATATTCAAATAAAGCCCGTTTGGATGAGCTTATTTTAAGTGATTTTTAAGCCAAAATAACTTTTCAGTCATAAGTTAGGAATTCTAACTTTTAGCTTTTGACTTGTTTTTGTCATTTTAGCTTAAAAACACTTTTTTTACTTTATCTAAACACTACAAAATGGCTTAAAAGTACTTAAAATAATCCAATCCAAACGGGCTCATAGTAAGCAAACTTCTGAATAGGAGCTTTTGACATGTGTGATGTCTCAACCAGCGATATAATCTGACTCAAGACTGTGTTAGACCCTATGTATGTGAGCGAACCATGTAAATTGATTGTACCACCAATGACTACTGAATGGACCTCTTTGAACAGATTTTCCAGTGACCATACTCTCGTTAACATGATTTGAACCCCATACAACCAAGCCATCGACCGTAACTTTTGCACCAGGAAGCACTTTGAGTACATCACCAGGTTGAGTCAACAAAGCATCTATTTCTATTTGACTTATGACTCTTCCACCTATAGACAGATCAAATATAACTTGAAAGTGAGTCCTTTGTTATCAGAATTGGTTTTTGCACTTTGGGGAAAGTTGTTGGTTGTTTACATACATTTGCCAGTAGATCATGCTCTTAACTTAGTTTGCATTTTAAGGGTTAGAAGTCTCCAATAGATCATGCTCTTAACTTTCCTGCACCATCTGTAGGAGAGGGGGCAGGGATAGGAAAGACACTAACAAGAGAGGATTGTAGTACAAGAACAGTACCTAAAGGGCCGGGTACCTCACACTGAGAGACAAGCTTGCTGTGAATGGCCTAAACAAGCTTGAGGATTCTTCCAGATTTCCAGAAGCATTCCTGTGTAAGGGTTCTTAAAGAGCAACTTAAACTTTCCACCACTTCCTCCCTCAATAGTTAATACCATCAACTAAGGATCTTGAGCCAAGAGCCCCAGGATCAAAGACAACTTTTAATTCTCTTGATATCCTATTAGCCTCTATGTTCCAGCTTATGTGAACCTATTTCCTTTTTGATTCGTTCCAAAAGGAATGACCCCTTTCTAAATTTAGAAATAATTTAGCTTAAACATACAATTCTGCCCTTAACGAGAAGCTTTTATAACCACACAAATACTCTGGGCCCATTTTTAACTTGTTTATGACCACAAATTCCAAAAGTCTTCATTTTTTCTTAAACTCCGTGCCTAGTCAGACAGGTTCACATAAATTGGAATGGAGGGAGTATAATTAAGCTGTTCCACACCATGCAACTTGGAAACAATGCCTTTTAACAATTGCGTATCATCTTAGCAGATATTCCAACCACTCCGAGTATCATCTTGTCCTGCTCACTGTTCTGTGCTAAGGAAGCTTCAAAACCAGCATCTTCAACAGCATTAATTCACTATATTGTCCTTACTGATTATGCATGGATCGTATTCAACCTCCCCTAGTGATGTAGCCAAAGCAACTACTGCCTTTCTTACTCCTGGAAACATTTTAAGGATACCTTCAGAATTTACACAAGCTGCACATGTTATACCGCCAATCGTGAAGTGTCCTAATACAGTTCCAAAGAAAAATAACCTATTACTTCTCTCGTGCCCTCTCTCTCACGTGAAAAATCTTGACAAAATATGATCTTACTTTGAAATTTTATGAGTTTATATTTGAAATGAATAATTAAAAACCTTTTTTAGAAATCGCACACACACATTTGAATCATTGAATATGTTAAGGTCTACGGTTAAAAATAGCAAGGAGCTTACTTCTCCCAGTATATCCATAATGCGTATTTCTAAAATACCTTACAGTTAATGTATTAATACTCTTTGACTTTCTATAATTAAAACGTAAATATGCTTGTAATTCATACCATTACCTTACTATAAGCTCTTCCAAACATGATATGTAATCTTCACCTAATTCAGTAAGATTAAGAGTTTTTGACTTTTTACTTTAGTATCAACTCTTTCATTATGATGGAATGCATACGCTCTTTTCAGGAAAACATATAGGTTTCTTAACCTCATAAACACAGAGAAGTTACAATGAAGAAGCTAGCAGAATCCTATTTAATTTATTCATTTTAGCGTGCTTATAAGCACAATAAATGAGAGTTTCAGCAAATGATCAACTTTTTTTTCTGCTGAACTTATTATTTACTTAGAAGTCAGCTTTAGTTTATTGATGATGACAGAAAGAATACCAGAATAGCACTTTAGAGTTGACTAATTTTCATATGACAATCAGCAAAGAAGCACGCTTTTACCAGCTTCAACCTAGCAATATATGTGCTTAGAGTAGATAATAAGTTATTTATGATAAGTTAAAAAGGAAATAAAGTCTCAGTAATTCCATATATATTACAGAGAACTAAAAACTAAAGCACAATATAAGGTAGACGTTTGCTCATAATTACGTTGGAAGTACCTACAACATTACAGGTTCATAACATATAATGACAAACAAGGTTGTATTAAACACTTCAAACGAAGAGAATGTTGTCTCACTAACTAAAATGGTAAGATCTACTAAAACTCTGAATTTTTCAATCCAAAATCAGCTGTCTTACTGTTACGGGGTTATGAAGGTCAAATGAACATGCCAATAAAAATAACTTAGTCATTACTAACTTAAAAAGAGCATCGCCTTTCACACTGACATTTCTTAGAAACCTGCAACATGCTACCACCACATCTTCTTCCTAGGGCCTAAATAGGAAGTTATAGAAACCCCTACATCAATATCCAACTTATCATAGACATAGTTATTGCAACTTCCACTGCTTTTAAGTTAAATCGATTGTGTAAATCGAACATGAGGATGGGTAATAGAGAGCAAAGTGACGAAGATCACTTCCTTAGGAATTTTGGTAACGCTAAGTGTTTCGAGGAAGTCCCATTATTTAACACAACACCATAGAGTAGCATTCATTAATTTAGGAATCACAATATCAACACACATTAGAATCACAGTATCCAAAAAAAATTGCATTTTTCTAGTTTTCCAAGTGGAAAACACAAGCACCCATGCTACTAGGTACAAACGTTGGATACCAACCCGTACCCTTTTAAAGGAAATTGACATCCACCCCGCATCAACAAAATTTTGTGGAGTGATTTCAGTTTTCTCAAAAAGCTTCTGGACTCCATGGCAGATAATGTACGCACAAGAAAAGATACAAAAAATAGCAAAGATCTTTCTAGGAACAAAATTGACGATTTCACCAACCATTTCAAGAAAAAAAACGAAAAATCTGAAGTATAGACTACAATTACTTAGTTAGATCCTCAGTAGTACTTAGCAATTGGCTAGAACACCCATTAAATCAGTGAAACCCATCCTATTATACAGCATCCATTAGCCGAGAGTTATAACTTTGGACGAAAACATCAAATACAGGAAACAACAATTTAGAATAATCTGGAAAGAAACCAAAAATTAACAACCTGACCAAAAAGCTACCTTCGGAGATTCATCATTCATGAGTGACTGTTGCAAACAGAAAGAGAGCAACGAATTATGTTGTTTCTTGGTAGAGACTCTGACGGTGGCAACATGTTAAAAATCCTGTCTACGCCGTTCTTATTCTCATTACCGAATAGTCATAGGATAATCGATTGGAAGCGAAAATGCAAATTAGGGCTGGTCGGTTACCGCTTATGAATTTAGATAAATGGGCCTAGAACAACACGGATAATAAGACAACTTAAGACCATAGATTTAATTCTAAGCACCCTTCTTTAACCTTGCATTTAATGGTAATCATCCAATGTTCCCATGCTTTCCTCTGTTAAGGGGTACTATTAGCGACAACACAAGCAGATAAGACCTTGACAGCACTTTAGAGAAGAAATATTTGGTCACTAAGCATGCGCGAGCTGATCTTTTGCCGATTGATGTCTCTTACATCGTCGTCGACCTCGTCACAACAACGAAGAGAGAGAGAGGGACAGTAAGCGTGCAAAGAGAGCTTGTCGGCCAAGAACAAGTAAATTACGTAAATGGGGCTAAGGAAATGTGCGCAATAAAAAAACCAAGGGCATAAATGTAGTTACGCCCTGAAAGCAGGACGACCAAGAGCCCCAACTCCCGCTTCTAAATAAGTAGAATATATATTGTTTACTATTATTGTTATTGTGTTGATGGAATAAAGGAGGATTATGTGTTGTTTGGTGCGATCGGGTTGCACGCCGCAACAACCTATATGTTTCTATTTCTTGAATTGCATTGTTTTGTCGGTATTTTTATTTGACCTAATAGAGATTGGTAATCTTAGACGACACTGGTTTATTTAGAGGCTGTGGCTATCATTCCTATTGGCTGTTTAACTTTGCATTGAAATTTCAACTATTCTGTCATTATTATAGACTGCGCATAGGTTTTAGCGTAGGTAGCCCGCCTTAGCCTCGTCACTACTTCGTCGAGATTAGGCTCAGCACTTACTAGTACATGGGATCGGTTGTACTGATACTACACTCTACTGTGCAGGTTTTGGAGATGGTCCCGGCAGCGGCTACTAGAGAGCTCGGATCGAACACTCGCGGAGACTTGAGGTACAGCTGTTTAGCGCCTGCAGCTCCTGGAGTCCCCATCCTATATTTATTTAGCTGGTGAGCTTTCATTCGAACAGCTTGTTAATTACTTCAGACCCTTATGTGTATTACTCTAGTAGTTCGTTCACTCGCGACACCAGGTTCAGGAAAATTGTAATATATATTTGGCTAGTTCAACTTCCACATTGTTACTTTAAATTTATTCAGTTATCTCAGTTCTTGTTTAATATCTGTTTTAAACTGTTAAAAAGGATGGATTGTTCTAACGTTAGCTTGCGTAGCAAGTGAAATGTTAGGCGCCATCATGGTCCCGATGGTGGGAATTCCGGGTCGTGACAAGTTGGTATCAGAGCACTAAGTTACATAGGTCTCACGAGTCACGAGCAAACTTAGTAGAGTCTGGCGGATCGGTGCGGAGACGTCTGTACTTATCTTCCGGAGGCTATGGAGTTAGGAACAGTTTCACTTCTATTCTTCTCTATCGTGCGATTTTATTCTGTCATTCCTGATTGAACTCTTCTATTCTATTCTCTCGCAGATGGAGAGAATGCGTACCGCATCTTCAGCTGAGCAGTAGCTAGAGCCCCCAGAAGCAGCTCCTACGATGGGCAGGGGTCAAGGTTGAGGTCGTGCCAAAGGCCGAGGCAGGGTAGAGCTCAGCCCCCAAGCTCGAGCAGCAGCACCAGCGATGGAGCCTCAGGTAGAGTTTGATGAGGATGTTCCAGCCCAAACTGTGCCTGTTGGACCAGCTCAGGTCTCGGAGGGGTTCATCACTACCCCAGTACTCGAGGATGCTTTGGTTCGTCTAGTGGGCCTTATGGAGAATGTTGCTCAGACCGGCACATTTCCCGTAGCACCAACCGTCTCTCAGGCTGGGGGAGGAGCACAGACTCCCGCTACTCACACTCCAGAGCAGATGGCTGCCTAGTTTCAGACTCCAGCGGCCTAGCCAGTGGGGGCAATTCAACCGGGTGTTGCAGAACAGACCGGTGATGGTTCAGTTATGTCTTCTGAGGCTTTGTCGAGGTTGGATAAGTTTACCAAGCATTTCCAGTTTACTTAAGCGGCGCATCTTCAAAGGATCCGCAGGACTATTCACTACAAAAAAAAAAGGAACTTTAGCGGCAATATAAAAGGGCATTTGCGGCAATAACAATAGTCGCTATATCATTTACCGGCCATTGATGATTAGCCGCTGAAATTGGGGTCGGCAAAGCCTTTAGTGGCGATTATCACAAAAGCTGGTAAAAGGGATGACTTATTGCCGCTAAATATCATTTGCTTTAACGGCAATTGTTTACGACAATTATGATGGCTGCTAAATCCAATCTAAAACTGCTACTAATGATCTTTTAGTGTCCATTTTTATAGCGGCTAAATTTAAAAAGATTGTCACTAAAAGTGCATACCTTTACCGATAATTGTTTTGTGGCAATTAAAATTGCTTTAATATCCCTTCTGAAAAACGTATTAGTATTCCCTTTTAGTATCTATTTTAATGGCTAGTAAATTTATGTAAATTGTCGCTAAAAGTCATCTTTAACAGCAATTATAATGGCTACAATATCCTCTATAGAAACATCGTAATTTGCCCTTTTATCGTCCATTTTTATAAATGGTAACTTCTGTTACACGGCCGCTAAAAGTCACCATCTATGACGGCAATTGTTTACCAGTCATTAATAGTACTACATTCGTTCAAAAGATGATCCAAATAACAAAATATATTAATAATAATTCATAAAAACATAATGTATCTCACTAAATCTTAACAAATAAAAGGAAGTACAAATCCAAAATATTAATATCACAGTAACTTAAAAATAAATTTTTATTGTTTGAAGTAAATAGCTAATGTCATTATATGACTAATCCTAACGAATAATAGTCTTCAAATAATTTCTGCAACTCGTTATCGTATTGAAATATTCGACCTGCTAAATTATCGATCATTAGATTGTATGACCTGAAATTATAAAATAACTACGTCAGTACATGAAATATATAAGCACGGTACATGTTCGCATAAGCAAGAAAATCTTCTTTTTCTACTAGTCATCGCTGAATATAAGAGGAATGCAAGACAGATAATGATACCAATGTAGACAACAAAAACATACAAACTTTATGCAAGATTTGGAGGGATTTCACTTAAGAAGAAGTTGTAGTTCTGCCATAAATATTCTGCTCATATGAAGAGCTCCATTTACTCCCAATCAGATGAATTACCAATAGAAGATATGATGCTTGTATTTCCATCTACTTCCTAATAACTGTATATGGATTTATCAAATGTGTGCTTATATACCAATTGTGCACTTTCAGTGAACAATTATATCTGCACTTCCAAATGTGTGCGTATATACCAATTGTATATGGATTTACTAAATGTGTGCGTATGTACCAACTGTGCACACAACAATCAAAATCATTTCAAAGTTGGAGGGAAGGGAGATTTTTGTAAGGGATAATAATCGATTCCACTGGTTCAGTAAAGGGCAGTGTTCTTGTAAAGACTATTGATAGTCATGTCATTTTGTGTACCAAACTACAATATCTGATGCTCGGCTCGTAGATAAGCATATTTACTAGTTACAGAAAAATAGTTAGGCCAGTTTGGCTAATGCCATTTGCTGGATCTTTACAGCACTCTCGGAATCAAGGCCTTAAGACGGCTGATGATAACTCTGTTTGGCTGGTTACTTTGTTCTACCAGATATTTATATTGTGGATAGAAGTATTAGATTTGCACTTCATAATTAGATTTATCATATGGGAAGTTTTTACCCATATCCATATTAATAACTTGCACTACGCACAAGTTTCTCCACCCAGCACAAGTTTCCAGAGGAATTCAAGGCCCCCCTAGTCAATACTAATGTGTTTAATACTTGATTTGAATAGCCCCAGGTCAACAAAAAGAGTTCTGTTTTGGCTAATAACCAAAAAAACTAAAAAAAAAGGCTAAAAGAATTTTTTGAGAGCAAGAGTAATAACTATGCGAGTAATAGAGCAGCAGCAGTGAGAACAAAAACTAGTAGCAAAAAGAAGTTAAGCGAAAGCATTTGGATATATGAAACCAGATTCTAGTGATAAAATAAATTGGAGGAAAATTCAAACAGTAAAAAGCTCAAACAGTAGCGTGCTAAAGGATAAAGACGTACCATGAGAAAGTGAAGTATTTTTAGCTACACTAGGTATCCTTGATGTTTGTGGTACTCGTTGCATAACCTGAAATAATAAAATAAATGAATGTCAAAAGATGAAATCAAATGTGAAGCAGAAAAATTCTGAGTCTATATATAAAATATGTCAAAGTAGCTTGTATTGTATTCATAAACCTCAGGAATTCTTTCTCAGATAAACCTTAAGAAGTGAACTCCTTAAAACTACAAATTTTCAAAGAATGACAGCAGGGGAAGATGCTTAGCCCCGCCTCATAATATATGAATTTGAGAAAATCAGTTCAACAAGGAGGAAACTATAGCGTTTGAGCCTTTTTTGTCATTGTATTTAAGCTGAGGCACCAGCCATGAACAAGACTAAATAGAGTACTTTCAAATATTTTTGGTTGAACAAATGTGTCTTAATGGCGTAAACACTAAAAAGAGTTCATATCATAAGCCTAGGTTGCTAAGTGTCGAGGTAATCTCCACTTCACCTTAGCTTCAGGCAAAATAACTCATAATCTCATTTCACTAAAATCACAAGGACAAAGACATAACACATTAGTTGGAAAAATTTTATGTTGTCGTCGAGGTGTGACGGGTAACACACTGGCTGTAGCAATACGTACACTGTTTGACTAATATTTCACTTCGTACACTGACACTCTAAACCGGTCAAAGAAGTAGAGAGATGTAGAGCCTATTTAAATAGGGATAGAGCTCATAAGTGCAGAGCTAAAATAGGAAAAGTGAAAAAAGAAGAATCAGAAGGGGACACGGGAAAGAAACTCAATGGTAGGGTGTCAGACAATCCTCAATAACAATTAGGCCTTTTTCATGTCCCTATTTTACTTTGAAATTGTAGCACAAGAGGATATTACGCTGTGTTTTAGATATGTCTACATCCTACTGACTTAAATGCATATAGATATCAAGACTCAAGAGACTCTTAAAATCAAGATTCCAATAACACATGAAATAGCTACAGATAGATTGACATGTTATCCAATACAAACAAGTAGAAAAATATTTGAGATGGAGCTATGGTTTAGTCAAAAGAAGTAGATGAATCACCGTACACAAGTATTTGAGGTGGCCATGAATGATACAAAAGGTACACAGAGACCGAACATCTAAGTGCAAGTTGATTCAAAGAGTTGCTTGTCTAGGTGAAGTCTTTGTTACTGTGAAAAATTGAATTTTCTTATACCATCCGCATGCATTATTTGATACACGTTCAAGAGTATACCTTGTGTTTGATAAAGTAATAATATTTATTAATATTTGGGCAAAAACAATCACTCTTGTACAATAAGTATGCCAAAAAGTAGAAAACCTACACAAAATAAGATTTTCGACACAGCTTCAACCAATTCAATTGACCAAAAAAATCAGAAATTCAACAAAAATTGCAACAAAATAAGTAGTATTCCATCTCTCAAAAGAAATTACCCAGGAGAAAATTACAAGCTAGTTGTCAAAAAAATGCATAACGAAAAATTGTCGGCAAAGCAGCTATACATAACGAAACTGAAAGCAGCTCAAAAACTTGTCTGATGGACCTCGAATATCCCCAAATAGACCAAATTATACATACCTTCAATAGAAAAATACCAACTATTGACTTGGGTAAAAAAGAATTGTCTTCAAATAACTAGTACTACCTCTAACCACAACACTACCCAAAACCAACACCATCTTCTGCTATAAAACATAAGATGAAGGAGAAGAAGTAAGAGGCTCGTGATGATTTCTTTAATTTATGGCCAAACCAAGTTACTAAAATAGTAGATGGATTTACAGAAACCCAACTTAAGAATAAAATGTTCACTATTCCTTAACCACTCGATATATAATCAAATTGGTACATAACATAATCTATGAAATATTGAGCACAATTTAATAAAGAAGTAAGATGTTAATGAATTCTAATACAAGAGCATACCATGAGAAGATAGAATATTTTAACTAACACTATGCATTCGTTGCGCTTGTGGTACTCGTTCATAGTCACTGTTGGCATCAGGGACCTGATTAATGTTAGCAAGTTATATAACATTAATTCATAAGATCAAAATTTGTGAAAAATATCTTAATATTTGGAAGTTGAGTTACCTGTTCAGTTGAGAACCGATTGATATTCTGCGATGATAACTCATTAGGAGCAATTTTGCACATTAACTGTTTAGTTGGTCTGCTTTATGAACTGTTACCTTTAAGTAGAAGTACTGAGAAGCTACTAATAGCTGCCACCTTTTTATCATTTGTTAGCTCCGTACGATCAAATATAATGGGGAATATAGGTAATGTTACTAAATATGTGTATGTCTAGAAAAGGACAAATATACATACATACTGTAGAAGTCATATTAAAATTGATACCATTAACAGGTAACGAACGAAATATTGGATTGCTATACAAGTTGAAGGGCAATAGAAGATAATAGATAGCCAGCATAATAATATTTAAAAAAATTATATTCTGGAACCCAGTAATGTAGAGACTAAAGTATAAGACAACTTGGTCCATAGAGTAACCATCGATCTAATTATTATTTACAAATTTTCCAACTTTCAGAATCTTCTTTTGAAGTTCTATTCTCAATCAATTAATTTCGTCAACCTATTTTTGACACAATGAAGAAAGGTTTACACCCAAACCAAATATAGCAATTTCTAACTATAATTACTGTCCCTTATAAAAGGGCCCTTTTTAAAAGGGTGTGCCGACCAAAGCTACTCTGCAGGGACGAATATTGAAGCAAAGTTCACCACTACTAAAATTGATGAACAAAAATTCAATTCACACGGTGTACAAACAACCATTAACTAACAATTTCTAACCACAACCAAAACATATCAAATTCGTATATTTCTCTGCACCAAACTATGATATTTATTTGGAGCAAGAAGAGACATAGAAGAAATAGAACAATGATTTAAAAAGTATTTTTTGAAATATATTACCTGGGGTTGGTGGCGCTATGGTGAGGATCGGCGATAGGCGGCGACTCCGCGATAGGGCAGCAACAGTGAAAATTTTACAGGGGATGAGAGATTTTAGTTGTTTGAAGTATTTCTTTTTTAAGTTTCTCCAACTTAGACGGAAACAATTGAAGGGAATGTTTAGTCTAAAATTTTGGAGGGGAATAAAAAAGTAATAAAAGTCTACTTTTAATTGTGGCTATTTTATTTTTATTGCCACTAAAAAGGTATGTAATAGCGTCTGATGCTTATTTGCCGCTAATATTTTTGTTTACAAAACTATTTAGCGGCCATTCTTTTATTGCCGCTAATTATATGCCACTAAAAGGCTCTTTTGTAGTAGTGAAGGTGCTATGCACATTGGGCGAAGCTCAGTACGTGTCCATTGCCATTGGATGTTGCGGGCAAAATCGGGAGGCGACATCGCTCGTGGCGGCTGATGGCTTTTGGAAACGAACGGTGGAGCGTCGTGCAAGTAGCGCAGCAAGGTGCCGTGCGCATGGGGCTAAGCTCAGTACTTGCTCATTGCCATCGGTTGCTGCAGGAAACACCAGGAGGCGATATCGCTCGTGGCGGCTGATGGCTTCTGGCAACGAAATGGCAAAGCTTCGTGCAACTAGCGTCGCAAGGTGCCATGCGCATGGGCCGAAGCTTAGTACATTGCCCATTGCCATCGATTGTTGGGGGTTGTGTCTGGCATCGCTCGTGACGGCTGATGGCTTTTGGCAAAGGAACGGCGGAGCGTCGTGCAAGTAGTGCCGCAAGGTGCTGTGCATATGGGCCGAAGCTCAGTACGTTGCCCATTGCCATCGGTTGCTGCGGGCAACATCGGGTGGCGACATCGCTCGTGGAGGTTGATGGCTTTTGGCAACGAAACGGCGAAGCATCGTGCAACTAGCGCCGCAAGGTGCCATGCGCATGGGGCGAAGCTTAGTACATTGCCCATTGCCATCGGTAGTTGTGGGCTGTGTTCGTGCCTTTAACTTGTGGCGCCTTCTTATTTTCTACGCTCCAACCCCCTTTTTCGTGCTTTACGGGGCTTGTCTTGGCTTTGCAATGTTGGCATCGGCAACAACACATGGCTGCGCGTCGCGTGTTGGGGCTGTTGTTGGCATGCATCGGCGAGGCAAGTGTACGTGCGGCGTATGAGTGGTGTTCGGCTTGTGTGGCTAGGTTAGATCCCTGCTTGAGGAGCGACATCCTAGCCCGCATGCCATCTCAGTTATGGCACAAGCGCAAATTAGGCTTGTTCGGCATCGGTTTTCTGTGTTGCATACCTAATGCCAAGGTATTATCAAGCACAATTGGTTGCCTTTTGCCCCTCGCGTTTGACGTACGGGGTGAACCAAAAGCTGCAGTTGTGGCCCAGGTCGTCCTCGCTTCGCCCTGCGATGTCTTGGTCCACGACTAGTATTCTCGGACTCTCGGATTCGGTAAACGCAATGGGCATGGGGTCTTCATTGGCTCCTATCTGCCCAAAGAATGCTCCTTACGAATGACGGTCGTGCTGGTCTTGGACTTGGCCGTGCCCTTTTGGTCAGCCATGCTCATGCGACGCCAGCGTCAATGAGGAATGCTACCTGGTTGATCCTGCCAGTAGTCATATGCTTGTCTCAAAGATTAAGCCTCGGCAGGTATGGGTTGTGACAAGGATTTTCATGCTGGCCTTGGCACACAACCTCAATATTGGGACAGCATCATGATGGGCTGCTCGGCATGACGGACTATGCGGGGTTGACAAACACACCTTGAACGGAAGCAAGGCGCATTTTACTTAGACGTGCGGGTTGGCAAAACAATGGCAAGGCAAAGCCATGTCAAAGCATGGGAAAAGGCATGGCAAGGCAATGCGGGGCAAGCAAGGACAATTGTTGCGAGAAGATTTAATCAAGTTGGGGGCAACTTGACATAAGCGGGCAATTGTGGCAATGGATGTGTGCGACTAAGTCCGTGGTTGGCGAGCTGGGGCCATGACATTGGGGCGGAGCAGTGTCAAGAACAAGGCTGGGCGCAATGCCAGCCTTGGGCACAAAGCAGCTGGGCGAAATGGGCACATGTTGTGCACAAGCAGCAGTTGGAAAACATGTGCAAAGCACATGGGAAGCAGTTGGCGGTTGCAACCTCTTCCAAGACATGCTGATCATGGCCTAAAACATGGGGCACATTTTTGTACTTTGTCTTAACTTGTTTGCCCATCAGTTGGGGCTTGTCAACTGATTGTATCCTTATAAATAGTTGCCTAGGATGTCCAAAACAAGGCAGAAAACTTAGTCTAAGGCTTTGTGAAGCCAAAATCGTCTAAATCATTTCCTAAGGGTGGGAAAATCATTTTGAGGCAGGGAATTAGGGAATTCTTTGTCTTGGCCATAGGGTTGGCTATTGTGTTCTTGTATTCACATATTAATACGAGTTGGGAAGAAATTCCTGTATATCGTGTGTGCCTTTATTTACTATTTTTGCTGCCTATTTTCATTCTAAGTTCAAAACATCCCTAAAATATAACTAAGTGTTGGAAAGGCTGAAGTCAAGGCTGGGCTTGACTGCCGCACGGAGGTGAACCTCGGGCAGAATTCAAGTGACATAAATCACCCCTGTGACAACTGGTATCAGAGCGTGGCTGGATCGGGGCGAAGACACGACGTTCAGTGGCTGAATTTTGTGAAGAATGGCTGGTGGCAACGCATAACTGAAGGAAAAGGTTGTTGCATTAGAGGCACTCATCGGAACTGTTGATGGGGATCAATTTCTGCCTATCATGACTTTTCTTGCCTATCTTGAGGGCGAGTTGAACAGGCTAGCCAGGAGTGCACAGATCTGAAAACGAAAAATGGGTTGCTGCGTCGTACTGTTGGCAATGATGAAGCACAGCGTGAGGCAGATCGTACCAGGGTCAAAATTCCGGAACCTAAAGAGTTTAATGGGGCAAGGAGTGCCAAGAAACTCAAAAACTTCCTGTGGGATATGGAGTAGTACTTCCATGCTGCCAAGGTGCAAGATGAAGACAAGGTCACCATTACGACTATGTACTTGGTGGACGATGAAAAGCTTTGGTGGCGGACGCGTGTGGCAGATGATGTGAGTGCTGGTAGGCCTAAGATTGACTCTTGGGAAGGGCTGAAGAAAGAGTTGAAGGATCAATTCTTTCCTAGCAATGCGGGCTGGATTGCTAGAGATCATTTGAAGAAGGAATTAAAATCCCAATTCCTTCCAACTAACTCGTCATGGATTGCATGAGATGGACTGCGTCGCTTGAAACAAAGTGGCACGGTGAGGGAGTATGTCAAGGAATTTTCATCCTTGATCCTGAATGTAAGTAATATGGCAGAGGAAGACAAGTTGTATTACTTCATGAGTAGTTTGAAGGGCTGGGCGCAATTGGAATTGAGAAGGCAGAATGTTCAAAGCCTCTCTACTGCCATTGCAGTGGCAGATGCGTTAGCGGAATTGAACAGAGGTGATGACCCTGTTGAAACTTCGCATTCAAAGTCCGACGGAAGGAAAGACAAATCAAAGGAATGGAAGAAAGGTGGGAAGGCCAAGCTGCTGAAAATAAAGGACTTGTCAAGAATGTGAGACAGGAAATTCACAGTGGCAAGGAAAGGAGCGGCAAATTCAAAGGCTGCTTTACATGTGGTGGACCGCACTTGAAAAAGGATTGTCCGGTGCAAGCTAGAGTGAATGCAATGCTAGCTGCGGAAAAACAGGAACAAGTAGCGGAGGCAAATGCTATAGTGGCAGATGTGAATGGAGTACCCAAGGCGTTGTTTATCAACAACCCCTTGGGGCTGATTAATTGAGTTGGCTCGACGAGGACATCGATTTCAAAGGGTGCGGGTGGTTTGTTAGACCCTAACTATTTGTCATCAGGCGTGGCACGGCTGTGACAAGGATTTGGGCATGATGGCCTTGTCATTGGCCTATGTGCGGGCGAAATGATCATGCGGACGACGGACAAGACATTGTCATTGAGGGCTGTTGTGGGCAAGTATTGGCCAAGGCCTGGGACAGGCAAGGCACGCTTGGCAAAGGCTTGACAAGGCAGCATGGGCTAAGTTTGGGCGGCATGGCATGGCATGCACGCCAAAATCAGTGGCACAACACTTTGGGTTATGGCAGCTAAGTGCGGCCTAAGCTAAGGCATAGCGGGAATGCGAGATGATGGCAAAGGCTTTCAATAGCTAAGGCAAGGCTATGTGAAGGAAAATACAAGCAATGGCACGAGGGAAATGAAGGTTGACATGGACAAGGCAGAAACTAGGCCAAGGCAGTGTGCGGGCGGCAGCGGCGTCGGGCGTGTGCGACAACATCATGGCAGCGGGTTGCGCGCAAGACATTGGCGCGGAGCAATGTCAAAGTGAGCTAAGGCTTGGCACAAAGCAAGCCTTGAGCGAAATTCAGCTGGCCAAGTGAAGATGGCACATGCAATGCACATGGAAAGCAGTTTTGGCGGTTACCTTGTCATAACCTCTTTGTCCCATGTCTGATTATGCTTGTACCCATTATCCATTTCGTGTATATCATGTCCTATGTAGTTGGGGATGTCAACTACATGTTAGGATCAGATTTTAGCCTTAGCCCGACAAGTGGCAAAAGTTGTAGATGACAAGTGTCATGTGCTGTCAAGTACTAAGGGCTGCCTATGTTTTATAAATAGGGCCTTTGGGACTTAGTCAGATGTATGTGGGTGATTTCGTGTGAAATTATAAGTGGGAAACAAGAGTGAAACGTCAGGGTTTCAAAGGGGACTATGGCTAGGCTTGGGCAGGTCTTAGTGTTGGCCAAGAACGACTTGTGTTCTTTGTCAAATGTGGGCTATGAGCGGATTGTGTTCATAGCAAAGTGAGGGTCCTTTGTTTGTTTTCGAAATTAATACAAGGATTGGGAATTTTCCCGTATTGGCTTTGTGTTCTTACTTAAATTCTGATTTGTTGCCTAAAAATTCGTCAAGGTCAAACTTGCTGAAATTTGGCTAAGTGTCAAGGAAGGCTGAGTCAAGTGCGGAACTTGACTGCCGCGCGGGTGTGACTTTGGGCTGACCAAGAACGCCCCCATGACAACATGGCCATGGCATGACTCAGGACATGTCAGGACGTCGCAGGACATGCCTGAGCGTGGCCATGGCACGACTCAGGACGAGCCAGGACGTCGCAGGACATGGCAGGGCGTGGCTATGGCACGTGTCAGGACATCACAGGACATGGCCATGGCATGTGTCAGGATGTCGCAGGACATGGCAGGACATGGCCATGGCACGACTCGGGACTTTTCAGGACATTGCAGGACATGGCAGGGCGTGGCCATGGCACGTGTCAGGACGTCGCAGGACATGGCCATGGCACGTGCCAGGACGTTGCGGGACATGGCCATGGCACGACTCAGGACGTGTCACGATGTCGCAAGACATGGCAGGGCGTGGCCATGGCACGTGTCAGGACGTCGGAGGACATGGAAGGATGTGGCCATGGCACGTCGCAGGACGTCGCAGGACATGGCAATGGCATGTGTCAGGACGTCGCAGGACATGGTCATGGCACGTCGCATGACGTCGCAGGACATGGCAGGGCGTGGCCATGGGACATCGCAGGCCGTCGTAGGACATGGCAGGGCGTGGCCATGGCACGGCGTAGGACGTCGCAGGACATGGCAGGACATGGCAAGGCGTGGCCATGGCACGACGTCGCACCAAGCCGCACCCTGTCGCACCACCTCGCTCCACGTCGCACCACGTCTAGTGCTAGCCAATGCTTAGCAACATGTCAAGCGCAACGATGTTGGTGGTCGTTGGTGGTGGTGGTGGAAAGTTGCGGTGGTTCGAGCGGTAGCGACCGGCGACGGTTGGTCGACGCTTGGTGGTTGGCGGCGGCGGTTTGAAGTCGGAATCACTTATGGTGGTTGCGACAATGGGGGTTCCTCACGATTAATGGTGGTTGGTCATCCATACGCTTTTATAATAATATTATGTATTTTACCTATTTTTATCTATTTTTTATTAATTTTTATGCTTTTTTTGTGATAAATAGTGTTTATGTTTTTTTTATAAAAATCTTTACTCTTTTATGTGTTATATTATTACAAGATGTATTGGAAATTTTATCCATTTTTTCCTATATTTATAATAATTTTTCATTAATTTATTAAGTATTTTTCGTTTTATAGTAAAAATATTTCAAAAAAATATATTCTTTTGTAAAAAATATCATTTACGATGTTTAAAAGTCATTTGTGAATATATTAGCTAAGTTGTACCTTGTTTTGTGCTATTTGGTGTTGTACAACTCCATTATGATTCTCTGGCCAAAACATGTCTACTCCTGAAACTTGTTTTTTTTAAGCATATATAAGGGGGTAGAGGTGTTGAAAGGCACCTCAGGTGCTTACTGCCAGGCAGAGGAGGGCATGCATGGGGGACGCTGGCATGGGGAGTGGGCATTGGGGGCATGCNATTATTATTTACAAATTTTCCAACTTTCAGAATCTT
Source organism: Nicotiana attenuata (assembly GCF_001879085.1). Lineage (NCBI taxonomy): Eukaryota > Viridiplantae > Streptophyta > Magnoliopsida > Solanales > Solanaceae > Nicotiana > Nicotiana attenuata. The sequence goes on from NW_017674207.1 coordinate 58,554, forward strand.
CTTTTGAAGTTCTATTCTCAATCAATTAATTTCGTCAACCTATTTTTGACACAATGAAGAAAGGTTTACACCCAAACCAAATATAGCAATTTCTAACTATAATTACTGTCCCTTATAAAAGGGCCCTTTTTAAAAGGGTGTGCCGACCAAAGCTACTCTGCAGGGACGAATATTGAAGCAAAGTTCACCACTACTAAAATTGATGAACAAAAATTCAATTCACACGGTGTACAAACAACCATTAACTAACAATTTCTAACCACAACCAAAACATATCAAATTCGTATATTTCTCTGCACCAAACTATGATATTTATTTGGAGCAAGAAGAGACATAGAAGAAATAGAACAATGATTTAAAAAGTATTTTTTGAAATATATTACCTGGGGTTGGTGGCGCTATGGTGAGGATCGGCGATAGGCGGCGACTCCGCGATAGGGCAGCAACAGTGAAAATTTTACAGGGGATGAGAGATTTTAGTGTTTGAAGTATTCTTTTTAAAGTTCTCCAACTTAGACGGAAACAATTGAAGGGAATGTTTAGTCTAAAATTTTGGAGGGGATAAAAAAGTATAAAAGTCTACTTTAATTGTGGCTATTTTATTTTTATTGTCCACTTAAAAAGGGTATGTAATAGCGTCTGATGCTTATTTGCCGTCTAAATATTTTTGTTTACAAACTATTTAGCGGTCCATTCTTTATTGCCGCTAATTATATGCCACTAAAAGGCTCTTTTGTAGTAGTGAAGGTGCTATGCACATTGGGCGAAGCTCAGTACGTGTCCATTGCCATTGGATGTTGCGGGCAAAATCGGGAGGCGACATCGCTCGTGGCGGCTGATGGCTTTTGGCAACGAAACGGCGAGGCGTCGTGCAACTAGCGCCGCAAGGTGCCATGCGCATGGGGCGAAGCTCAGTACGTTGCCCATTGCCATCGGTTGTTGGGGGTTGTGTCTGGCATCGCCCGTGGCGGCTGATGGCTTTTGGAAACGAACGGTGGAGCGTCGTGCAAGTAGCGCAGCAAGGTGATGAAGAATCAGCGGATGAGTTGTGGTTAGGGGTGAAATGCCACTCGAACCCAGAGCTAGCTGGTTCTCCCCGAAATGCGTTGAGGCGCAGCAGTTGACTGGACATCTAGGGGTAAAGCACTGTTTCGGTGCGGGCCGCGAGAGCGGTACCAAATCGAGGCAAACTCTGAATACTAGATATGACCTCAAAATAACAGGGGTCAAGGTCGGCTAGTGAGACGATGGGGGATAAGCTTCATCGTCGAGAGGGAAACAGCCCGGATCACCAGCTAAGGCCCCTAAATGATCGCTCAGTGATAAAGGAGGTAGGGGTGCAGAGACAGCCAGGAGGTTTGCCTAGANAGTTGAAAGTCGGACAAGCGTCGTGCAACTAGCGTCGCAAGGTGCCATGCGCATGGGGCAAAGCTTAGTACATTGCCCATTGCCATCGGTTGTTCGGGGTTGTGTCTGGCATCACTCGTGGCGGCTTATGGCTTATGGCTTTTGGCAAAGGAACGGCGGAGCGTCGTGCAAGTAGCGCCGCAAAGTGCTGTACGCATGGGCCGAAGCTCAGTACGTTGCCCATTGCCATCGGTTGCTGCGGGCAACATCGGGTGGCGACATCGCTCGTGGTGGCTGATGGCTTTTGGCAACGAAATGGCGAAGCGTCGTGCAACTAGCGCCGCAAGGTGCCATGCGCATGGGGCGAAGCTTAGTACATTGCCCATTGACATCCGTTGTTGTGGGCTGTGTTCGTGCCTTTAACTTGTGGTGCCTTCTTCGTTTCTACGCTCCAACCAAATTTTTCGTGCTTTACGGGGCTTGTCTTGGCTTTTCAATGTTGGCATCGGCAACACATGGCTGCGCGTCGCGTGTTGGGGCTGTTGTTGGCATGCATCGGCGAGGCAAGTGTTCGTGCGGCACATGAGTGGTGTTCGGCTTATGTGGCTAGGTTGGATCCCTGCTTGAGCAGCGACGTCCTAGCCCGCATGCCATCTCAGTCATGTCACAAGCGCAAATTAGGCTTGTTCGGCGTCGGTTTTCGGTGTTGCATACCTAATTCCAAGGCATTATCGAGCACAATCGGTTGCCTTTCGCCTCTTGCGTTTGACCTGCGGGGTGAACCAAAAGCTGCAGTTGTGGCCCATGTCATCCTCGCTTCACCCTGCGATGTCTTGGTCCACAACTAGTATGCTCGGACTCTCGGATTCGGTAAACGCAATGGGCATGGGGTCTTTATTGGCTCCTATCTGCCTTTTGGTCTGCCATGCTCATGCGACGCCATCGTCAATGAGGAATGCTACCTGGTTGATCTTGCCAGTAGTCATATGCTTGTCTCAAAGATTAAGCCATGCATGTGTAAGTATGAACAAATTCAGACTGTGAAACTGCGAATGACTCATTAAATCAGTTATAGTTTGTTTCATGGTATCTACTACTCGGATAACCATAGTAATTCTAGAGCTAATACGTGCAACAAATCCCGACTTCTGGAAGGGATGCATTTATTAGATAAAAGGTCGACGCAGGCTCTGCCCGTTGTTGCGTTGATTCATGATAACTCGACGGATCGCACGGCCATCGTGCCGGCGACGCATCATTCAAATTTCTGCCCTATCAACTTTGGTGGTAGGATATTGGCCTACTGTTAGCCCCTTGACAAAGGTCCTCGGCAGGTATGGGTTGTGACAAGGATTTTCATGATGGCCTTAGCACACAACCTCAAAATTGGGACAACATCATGATGGGCTGCTCGGCATGACGGACTATGCGGGGTTGACAAACACACCTTGAACGGAAGCAAGGCGCATTTTACTTAGACGTGCGGGCTAGCAAAAACATGGCAAGGCAAAGCCATGTCAAAGCAGGGGCAAAGGCATGGCAAGGCAATGCGGGACAAGCAAGAACAACTGTTGCGAGAAGATTTAATCAAGTTGGGGGCGACTTGACATAAGCGGGCAATTGTGGCAATGAACGTGTGCGGCTAAGTCAGTGGTTGGCCATGACATTGGTGTGGAGTACTGTCAAGAACAAGGCTGGGCGCAATGCCATCCTTGGGCACAAAGCAGCTGGGAAAAATGGGCACATGCTGTGCACAAGCAGCAGTTGGAAAACATGTGCAAAGCACATGGGAAGCAGTTGGCGGTTGCAACCTCTTCCAAGACATGCTGATCATGGACTAAAACATGGGGCACGTTTTTGTACTTTGTCTTAACTTGTTTGCCCATCAGTTGGGGCTTGTCAACTGATTGTAGCCTTATAAATACTAGCCTATGCTTTCCAAAACGGGGCAGAAAACTTAGTCTAAGGCATTGTGAAGCCAAAATCGTCTAAGTCATTTGTTAAGGGTGGGAAAATCATTTTTGGGCAGGGAATTAAGGAATTCTTTGTCTTGGCCATAGGCTTGGCTATTGTGTTCTTGTATTCACATATTAATACGAGTTGGGAAGAAATTCCTGTATATCGTGTGTGCCTTTATTTACTATTTTTGCTGCCTATTTCCATTATAAGTCAAAACGTCCCTAAAATAAAACTAAGTGTTGGAAAGGCTGAAGTCAAAGCTGGGCTTGACTGCCGCACGGAGGTGAGCCTCGGGCAGAATTCAAGTGACATAAACCACCCCTGTGACAACTGGTATCAGAGCGTGGCTAGATCGGGGCGAAGACACAACGTTTAGTGGCTGAATTTTGTGAAGAATGGCTGGTGGCAACGCAGAACTGAAGGAAAAGGTTGCTGCATTAGAGGCACTCATCGAAACTGTTGATGGGGATCAATTTCTGACTATCATGACTCTTCTTGCCTATCTTGAGGGCGAGTTGAACAGGCTGTGCCAGGAGTGCACAGATTTGAAAACGGAAAATGGGTTGATGCGTCGTGCTGTTGGCAATGATGAAGCACAGCGTGAGGCATATCGTACCAGGGTCAAAATTCCGGAACCTAACGAGTTTAATGGCGCAAGGAGTGCCAAGAAACTCGAAAACTTCCTGTGGGATATGGAGCAGTACTTCCATGCTGCCAAGCTGCAAGATGAAGACAAGGTCACCATTACGACTATGTACTTGGTGGACGATGCAAAGCTTTGGTGGCGGACGCGCGTGGTAGATGATGTAAGTGTTGGTAGGCCTAAGATTGACTCTTGGGAAGGGCTGAAGAAAGAGTTGAAGGATCAATTCTTTCCTAGCAATGCGGGCTGGATTGCTAGAGATCGTTTGAAGAAGTTAATAAAAACTGGAACGATCAGGGAATATGTCAAAGAATTCAGTTCTTTGATGTTGGATATAAGCAACAAGTCTGAGGAGGACAAGCTGCATTATTTCCTTTACGGGTTGCAGTCGTGGGCGCAAATGGAACTACAAAGGCAGAATGTGAAAGACCATGCTAGTGCCATCACTGCTGCAGATGCGTTGGGTGATTTCTGGTTGGGACAAGATGGTTCTGATTTCTCTACTACTTCAAAGTCCAAAAACGGGAACAAGGACAAGCCAAAAGAGTGGAGGAAAACGGAAACGACAAGGGCAATGTTGTTGAGGGCAATGCCAATGAGAAAGGAAAGCAATGTGCTGGACCTTCAACAAACAAGGGACAAAACAGCAAGTTTGATAGCTGTTTTATTTGCAAAAGACCGCACATGGCGAGGGACTGTCCGAGAATTGAACGGTTTTCAGCGTTGTTTGCTGAAGAAAAGAGTGAAGAGGAGCCAAATGAGGAAGAACATGAGCAAGCAATAGCATATTTAGGGCCTATGGTAGTGCAGAAAAATGCGGAAGCTACTTCCTCGAGGACGACGAATTCTTCTAGTGGGGGTGGTTTGTTAGCCCCTTGACAAAGGTCCTCGGCAGGTATGGGTTGTGACAAAGATTTTCATGATGGCCTTGGCACACAACCTCAAAATTTGGAAAACATCATGATGGGCTGCTCGGCATGACGGACTATGCGGGGTTGACAAATGCACCTTGAACGGAAGTAAGGCGCATTTTACTTAGACGTGCGGGTTGGAAAAACAATGGCAAGGCAAAGCCATGTCAAAGCAGGGGCAAAGGCATGGCAAGGTAAGGAAAGGCAATGCGAGACAAGCAAGGACAATTGTTGCGGGAAGATTTAATCAAGTTAGGGGTGACTTGACATAAGCGGGCAATTGTGGCAATGAACGTGTGCGGCTAAGTCAGTGGTTGGCGAGCTGGGGCCATGACATTGGTGCGGAGCAGTGTCAAGAACAAGGTTGGGCACAATGCCAGCCTTGGGCACAAAGCAGCTGGGCGAAATGGGCACATGCTGTGCACAAGCAACAGTTGGAAAACATGTGCAAAGCACATTGGAAGCAGTTGGCAGTTGCAACCTCTTCCAAGACATGCTGATCATGGCCTAAAACATGGGGCACGTTTTTCTACTTTGTCTTAACTTGTTTGCGCATCAGTTGGTGCTTGTCAACTGATTGTAGCCTTATAAATACTTGGCTAGGCTGTCCAAAACGGGGCAGGAAACTTAGTCTAAGGCATTATGAAGCCAAAATCGTCTAAGTCATTTGCTAAGGGTGGGAAAATCATTTTGGGGAAGGGAATTAGGGAATTCTTTGTCTTGGCCATAGGGTTGGCTATTGTGTTCTTGTATTCACATATTAATACGAGTTGGGAAGAAATTCCAGTATATCGTGTGCACCTGTATTTACTCTTTTTGCTGCCTATTTCCATTCTAAGTTCAAAACGTCCCTAAAATAAAACTAAGTGTTGGAAAGGCTGAAGTCAAGGCTGGGCTTGACTGCCGCACGGAGGTGAACCTCGGGCAGAATTCGAGTGACATAAATCACCCCTGTGACACCTACTGTTAGACCTCTGCCAATTTGAGCTCGACTTGACAACAAGAGTGTTGTCATGAGGCAGCACGAGTGCGCACCACCAAAGTCAAAAAGGGAAACGGGCAAGTGATGGCCAAGGCTTTGACGGAGGCGAGGCAGCTTGGAAAGGGCTTGACAATGAGTTGCGGGATAAGGGTGACACTTGATTATGGCAAAGGCATCAAGGCATGAGGCAGTGATGCCAAGACAAGGCAAAAATGAATAGGCAAAGGCAAGCAAATGTGCAACGGGAAGGCAGTGCGCGCACAGACTTGTCATGGCATTGAGTTGCAGCAAACGGGCCAAGTTTGTGGGCGATGGCAATGCAAATTGGGGCACAATGCAGCTGGATACAATGGCATTGGAGCCTGGTCCAAGCCAAGGCACGAAATTGGGCAGCAAGTCTTGACATAGTCAATGGAGGTTACGGCACATGCTGTGCACATGGGCAGCAATTGAGCTTTGTCCTAAAAGCTAGCAGGAGTTAGCACGTTTTTGGGGCCATGATCCCATGATACTTTAGCATGATTTACATGATCCTAGTAGTTGGGGGTGTCAACTACACTAAACTAAAGTAGTGGGCTGAGTGGGCAAGTGTTAAAGCCTAAAATTGGGCAACTATTGTGAAAATGGGGTTGGTTCATGTTTTATAAATGGAAAGCAGCCATTCCCTTTGTGGCATAGAGTGAAAAACGTGCAGAGTGCATGTTTGAGTTAGGAAGGAGTCCTAAAACCTGTTTTCAAGAGTGAAAACAACCTTAGGCTAAGAGTAGTCTTGTGAGGGTCGAGAGTGATCTTCATTTTTGTACATGGATGTACTTCGAGTTGAGTTTCTTTGTATGCTCGAGTTAAATACAAAGTTGGGAAAAGAGTTTCCAGTATATTGTGCCTTTTGTTCACGTTTATATTCTGTCCCTTCACTATATTTTCGTTGCCTAAAATCAGTGTCTACTTACTACGTTGAAAAGCTGCCTAAATAATTCGAAGTCTGAAGTTGCTAAAATTTGGCCGAGTGTTGGAGCAGGCTGAAGTCAAGTCGAGTCTTGGCTGCCGCGCGGGCTATTTTGTGTGACATAAAATGCGCCCGTGACAACCAGTATCAGAGCAGAGCAGGTTCGTGATGGAGACACGACGTGCAGTGGCAGATTTTGTGGTCTTGTTTGAGAAAATGGCCGGTGGCAACAATGAACTGCGGGAAAGGCTAACGAAACTGGAAGCATTGGTGGGAAATGTTCCTGAAGGTGAAGAACTTCAGTCTCTCATGACTAGACTTGCATATCTTGAGGCAGAAATGGCAAGGCTTAGTCGAGAGAACGCAGATCTAAAGGCCGAGACAATGGTGCTGCGACGTGCTGTGGGCGAGGATGCTCCTCAATGTGGTGCTAAACGTCTCAAGGTGAGAATTCCTGAACCTAAGGCATTTGGAGGTGCAAGGAGTGCACGTGAATTGGAGAATTTTCTTTGGGATATGGAGCAGTACTTTCATGATATTCGTGTGCAAGACGAAGAGGAGAAAGTAACCTTGACTAGCATGTATTTGAGTGATTGCTAAGTTATGGTGGCGCACTCGTGTGGCTGAAGATGAAAGTCTTGGTAGACCAAAGATTGAGTCGTGGGAGCGGCTTAAAAAGGAATTGAAGGATCAGTTCCTTCCCAGTAATACATCTTGGATTGCTAGGGATAAACTGAAAAAGTTGAGACACACCGGATCAGTTAGAGCTTATGTGAAAGAGTTCACATCTTTGATGCTGAGCATCAGCAACATGTCAGAAGAAGACAAGTTGCACAACTTCATGAGCGGGCTGCAACAGTGGGCACAACTTGAGTTGCGAAGGCAGAATATTCAAAACTTTGCAAGTGTTGTGGCTGCGGCGGATGCATTGGGCGATTTTCATATGAGTGAGGAGATTTCTACTTTAAAGTCCAATGACGAAAAGAAGGACAAGGTAAAGGAGTAGAAGAAATGTGAAAGTGTCAATGCACATGAAGATAAGGGGAAGGGAAAGCATGAGGCTGGAACTTCAAAGAGCAAGGAGAAGGGCAGCAAATTCAGTGGTTATTTCCTTTGTGATGGACCACATCGAGTGAGGGACTGTCCGAACAAGGCGGTGTTAAATGCTATGACTGCTGCGGAGATGAGGGCTGCATTGGAGACGTTGAACATTGACAAACAAGCTGTTGGTGTCAATGCAATTGTAGCTGAAGAGAGAGGAGGTCAAGGGGCCTTGCTTGTAGACCCCTTGGGACTCATAAATTGAGTTGACCTCGACGACGACGCCGAGTTTCAAAGGGTGTGGGTGGTTTGTTAGACCTCCGCCAATTTGAGCTCGACTTGACAACAAGAGTGTCGCAAAGCAGGTGCGCAACTAGCACCAAAGCCAAAAAGGGAAACGGGCAAGTGATGGCCAAGGCTTTGACGGAGGCGAGGCAGCTTAGCAAGGGCTTGACAATGAGTTGCGGGCTAAGGGTGACACTTGATTATGGAAAAGGCATCAAGGCATGAGGCAGTGATGCCAAGACAAGGCAAAAACGGATAGGCAAAGGCAAGCAAATGTGCAACGGGAAGGCAGTGCGCGGGCAGACTTGTCATGGCATTAAGTTGTGGCAAACGGGCCAAGTTCGGGGGCGATGGCAAGGCAAATTGGGGCACAATGCAGCTAGATATAATGGCATTGGAGCCAGGTCCAAGCCAAGGCACGAAATTGGGCAGCAAGTCTTGGAATTGACAAAGTCAATGGCGGTTACGGCACATGCTGTGCACATGGGCAGCAGTTGAGCTTTGTCCTAAAAGTTGGCATGAGTTAGCATGTTTTTGGGGCCATGATCACATGATAATTTAGCATGATCTACATGATCCTAGTAGTTGGGGGTGTCAACTACACTAAACTAAAGTAGTGGGCTGAATGGGCAAGTGTTAAAGCCTAAAATTGTGCAACTATTGTGAAAATGGGGTTGGTTCATATTTTATAAATGGACAGCACCCATTCCTCTTGTGGCATAGAGTGAAAAATGTGTAGAGTGCATGTTTGAGTTAGGAAGGAGTCCTAAAACCTGTTTTCAAGAGTGAAAATAACCTAGGGCTAAGAGTAGTCTTGTGAGGGTCGAGAGTGATCTTCATTTTTGTACACGGATGTACTTCGAGTTGAGTTTCTTTGTATGCTCGAGTTAAATACAAAGTTGGGAAAAGAGTTTCCTGTATATTGTGCTTTTTGTTCACGTTTATATTCTGTCCTTTCGCTATGTTTTCGTTGCCTAAAATCAGTGTCTACTTACTACGTTGAAAAGATGCCTAAATAATTAGAAGTCCAAAGTTGCTGAAATTTCGGCCGAGTGTTGGAGCAGGCTGAAGTCATGTCGAGTCTTGGCTGCCGCGCGGGCTGTTTTGTGTGACATAAAACGCGCCCGTGACACCTACTGTTAGACCTCCGCCACTTTGAGCTCGACTTGACAACATGTGTGTTGTCATGAGGCAGCAAGAGTGTTGCAAGGCAGGTGCACCAGTGGTACCAAAGTCAAAAAGGGAAACGGGCAAGTGATGGCTAAGGCTTTGACGGAGGTGAGGCAGCTTGGCAAGGGCTTGACAATGAGTTGCGGGCTAAGGGTGACACTTGATTATGGCAAAGGCATCAAGGCATGAGGTAGTGATGCCAAGACAAGGCATAAACGGATTGGCAAAGGCAAGCAAATGTGCAACGGGAAGGCAGTGCGCGGGCAGACTTGTCATGGCATTGAGTTACGAAAAACGGGCCAAGTTCGTGGGCGATGGCAAGGCAAATTGGGGCACAATGCATCTGGATACAATGGCATTGGCGCCTGGTCCAAGCCAAGGCACGAAATTGGGCATCAAGTCTTGGATTGACAAAGTCAAAGGCGGTTACGGGCACATGCTGTGCACATGGGCAGCAGTTGAGCTTTGTCCTAAAAGCTGGCAGGAGTTAGCACATTTTTGGGGCCATGATCCCATGATACTTTAACATGATTTACATGATCCTAGTAGTTGGGGGTGTCAACTACACTAAACTAAAGTAGTGCGCTGAGTGGGCAAGTGTTAAAGCCTAAAATTTGGCAACTATTGTGAAAATGGGGCTGGTTCATGTTTTATAAATGGACAGCACCCATTCCCTTTGTGGCATAGAGTGAAAAACGTGTAGAGTGCATGTTTTGAGTTATGAAGAGTCCTAAACCTGTTTTCAAGAGTGAAAACAACCTAAGGCTAAGAGTAGTCTTGTGAGGGTCAAGAGTGATCTTCATTTTTGTACACGGATGTACTTCGAGTTGAGTTTCTTTGTATGCTCGAGTTAAATACAAAGTTGGGAAAAGATTTTCCTGTACATTGTGCCTTCTGTTCATATTATTTT
>NW_017674207.1:76247-85381 GCF_001879085.1 Nicotiana attenuata
GGCCAATTAAGGCCAGGAGCGCATCACCGGCAGAAGGGACGAGACGACCGGTGCACACCTAAGCCGGACCGACTGGCCCATCCCAAAGTCGAACTACGAGCTTTTTAACTGCAACAACTTAAATATACGCTATTGGAGCTACAATTACCGCAGTTGCTGGCACCAGACTTGCCCTCCAATGGATCCTCGTTGTGGGATTTAGATTTTACTCATTCCAATTACCAGACTCATAGAGCCCGGTATTGTTATTTATTATCACTACCTCCCCGTGTCAGGATTGGGTAATTTGCGCGCCTGCTGCCTTCCTTTGCTGTGGTAGCCGTTTCTCAGGCTCCCTCTCCGGAATCAAACCCTAATTCTCCGTCGCCCGTCACCACCATGGTAGGTGTCACGGGGGCGTTTTAGATCAGTCCAACGTCACACCCGCGCGGCAATCAAGTTCCGCACTTGACTCAGCCTTCCTTAACACTTAGCCAATTTTCAGCAAGTTTGGCTTAAACGAAATTTAGGCAACAATCAGAAATTTAAGAACACAAAGCAACTACGGGAAAATTCCCAACCTTTGCATTAATTTAGGAAATATACAAAGGACCCTCACTTGCTATGAACACAGTCCGCTCACAGCCCACTTTTATCAAAGAACACAAGTCGTTCTTTGGCCAACACTAAGACCTGCCCAAGCCTAGCCTTAGTCCCCTTTGAAACAATTTGAAGCCCTCACGTTTCACTCTTGTTTCCCACTTATAATTTCACACGAAATTACCCACTCTACCTCTGCCTAAGTCCAAAGGCCCTATTTATAGAACATAGGCAGCCCTTAAACTTGACATCACATGACACTTGTCGTCTACAGCTTTTGCCACTTGTCGGGCTAAGGCTAAATCTGTTCCTAACTTATAGTTGACATCCCCAACTACTTAGGACATGATATACACGAAATGGATAATGGATACAAGCATAATCAGCCATGGGAGGTTATGGGTACAAGTGGTTATGAAACAGTAACCGCCAACTACTTTGGCATGTGCCTTGCATGTGTCTTTTGACTTGGTGAGCTATGCTTCACGCCAAAGGCTTGCTTTTTGCCAAGCCTTAGCTTATTTTGACATTGCTCCGCACCAATGTCTCACCCGTAACCTGCTGCCATGATTTTGCCGCACACGCCCGACGCCGCTTGCCGCCCACACACCGCCTTGGCCTAGTTTCTGCCTTGCCCATGTTAATATTTGTTTCCCTCGTGCCATTGCTTGTATTTTCCTTCACATAGCTTTGCATTAGCTATTGAAAGCCTTTGCAATCATCCCGCATATCCGCATTTTAGCTTAGCCCACATTTGTCGCTGCCACAACCCAAAGTGCCGTGCCACTGATTTTGGCGCGCATGCCATGCCATGTCGCCCCAACACTACCCATGCTGCCGTTTCAAGCCTTTGCCAAGCGCGCCTTGCCTGTCCCAAGGCCTTGGCCAATACTTGCCCACAACAGCCCTCAATGACAATGTCTTGTCCGTCGCCCGCATTATCGTTTTGTCCGCACATAGGCCAATGACAAAGCCATCACGCCCCAATCCTTGCCACAGTCGTTCCCACGCCCGATGACAAAGAGCCAGGTCCTAACAAACCACCCGCACCCTTTGAAACCGACGTCCTCGTCGAGCCAACTCAATTAATCAGCCCTAAGGGGTTGTTGACATACAACGCCCCTGGTGCTCCATTCACACCTGCCACAATGGCATTTGCCTTCACCACTTGTTCCTGTTTTTCAGCAGCTAGCATTGCATTCACCCTAGCCTGCACCGGACAGTCCTTCTTCAAATGCGGTCCACCACAAGTAAAGCAGCCTTTGAATTTGTCGCTCCTTTCCTTGTCGTTGTGAATTTCCTGTCTCACATTATTGACAAGTCCCTCATCTTCGGCAGGTTGGCCCTTCCCACTTTTCTTCCATTCCCTTGCCTTGTCTTTCCTTCCATCGGATTTTGAATGCGAAGTTTCAGCAGGATCATCACCTATGTTTAGGTCCGCCAACGCATCTGCCGCTGCAATGGCAGTAGAAGGCGTTGAACATTCTGCCTTCTCAACTCCAATTGCGCCCAGCCCTTCAATCCACTCATAAAGTAATGCAGCTTGTCTTCCTCTGCCATATTACTTACATTCAGCATCAAGGACGAAAATTCCTTGACATACTCCCTCACCATGCCACTTTGTTTCAAGCGACGCAGTCCATCTCTTGCAACCCACGACGAGTTTGTTGGAAGGAATTGAGATTTTAATTCCTTCTTCGGCATTTCCCAAGTCTCAATCTTGGGCAGTCCAGCACTTTCCCCATCTGCAACTCGTGTACGCTACCACACTTTTGCATCATCCGTCAAATACATAGGTGTGATCACCACCTTTTCATCATCCGGCACACGAGCAGCTTGGAAATACTACTCCATATCCCATAAGAAATTTTCCAATTCTTTGGCACTTCTAGCACCACCAAAAGCCTTTGGCTCCGGAATCCTCAACTTAGTGCGTTCATCACTTCTAGGAGCAGAATTTTGCAATGCCCTTCGAAGTTCAGCCACCTCCGCGCGCAGTTCTTCCTTCTCTTGGTGAACTAAGGCCATTTCTGCCAGCGTAGTCTCATGCCTCGCCGCATAATCTGCCTCCAAACGTGCCATTCTAGCAAGAACAGAAGAATCGCCATCTACTTCAAGAGCCTGCCCAACCAGTGCTTCCAACTGCTCAACCCTTTGACGCAGTTCAGCATTTGTGCCACCAGCCATATTCTCAAATAGCACCACGAAATCTACCACCGGTCGTCTTGCCACTGCCACGAACCTGCCTGGCTCTGATACCAGTTGTCACGGGGACGTTTTTGGTCACTCCAAAGTCACACCCGCGCGGCAGTCAAGTTCCACACTTGACTCAGCCTTCCTTAACACTTAGCCAAATTTCAGCAAGTTTGGCCTTAATAAATTTTAGGCAGCAAATCGTAAATCAGTAAGAGCACAAAGCCAATACGGGAAAATTCCCAACCCTTATATTAATTTCGAAAATATACAAAGGATCCTCACTTTTCTATGAGCACAATCCGCTCACAACCCACTTTTGACAAAGAACACAAGTCGTTCTTGGCCAACACTAAGACCTGCCCAACCCTAGCCTTAGTCCCCTTTGAAACCCTCACGTTTCACTCTTGTTTCCCACTTATAATTTCACACAAAATTACCCACATTAATCTGACTAAGTCCAAAGGTCCTATTTATAGAACATAGGCAGCCCTTAAACTTGACATCACATGACACTTGTCGTCTACAACTTTTGCCACTTGTCGGGCTAAGTTTAAATCTTCTTCCTAACATGTAGTTGACATCCCCAACTACTTAGGGCATGATATAAACGAAATGGATATGGATACAAGCATAATCAGTCATGGGAGGTTATGGGTACAAGTGGTTATGAAACTGTAACAGCCAACTACTTAGGCATGTGCCTTGCATGTGTCTTTTGACTTGGTCAGCTATGCTTCACGCCCAAGGCTTGCTTTGTGCCAAGCCTTAGCTCATTTTGACATTGCTCCGCACCAATGTCTCACCCGCAACCTGCTGCCATGATTTTGCCTCACACACCCGGCGCCGCTTGCCGCCCGCACACCGCCTTAGCCTAGTTTCTGCCTTGCCCATGTCAACCTTTGTTTCCCTCGTGCCATTGCTTGTATTTTCCTTCACATAGCTTTGCCTTAGCTATTGAAAGCCTTTGCCATCATCCCGCATATCCGCATTTTAGCTTAGCCCATATTTGTCGTTGCCACAACCCAAAGTGTCGTGCCACTGATTTTGGTGCGCATGCCATGCCATGCCGCCCAACACTGCCCATGCTGCCTTGTCAAGCCATTGCCAAGCGCGCCTTTCCTGTCCCAAGGCCTCGGCCAATACTTGCCCACAACAGCCCTCAATGACAATGTCTTGTCCGTCGCCCGCATGATCGTTTTGCCCGCACATAGGCCAATGACAAGGCCATCACCCCCAATCCTTGCCACAGTCGTGCCCACGCCCGATGACAAAGAGTCAGGTCCTAACAATAAGGATGCTTTATTAAACGTAGAATCTTAACCTAATTCAAATAAAGAATAGGTTAATAGCTGCAATTTCAGTTCATTTCAAAATCCTTAATGAAGTAAATATTTAAATGACAATTTTGTCTAATGTGAAATCTATTTTTAAAGGGTAAAAGAAATGAATGATATTTCGCTAAGGGACTTTATGCTTTTAATATAGTAGTGTAGATATAGATAGATATAAAATATTGATTATTTTTTGCACTCCTTTCCTACTTAAATAATATTTTTATCTTTATCAGTTTTTTACAATACTTGAAATATACATTCACTAATTTAAAAAATATTTAATTAAATATATACGTCTCACTTTTACTTAATAGTAATAATATACACAAGCTTTCCTTAGAATTCTAAGTGCTCTATAATAAGAATAAATGTCAAATTTCATTGAATTTATCGTAAGAAAAAGAAAGGTAATACTCCTACGTCCCTAAAACAATATTTTTTGAATGTCCTAAATATTAGGATTCTCTACACAATTCAAATAAGGAAATTTAATAATAAAAAATTTAGGTGATTTCAAAGTCATAAAATTTAGGAAAATAACTAAATTACAATTTTGTCTAATATAAAGTCTACTTTTAAAGGATAAAAAAGGCGAACGATATTTCGCTAAGGGCCTTCGTACTTTTAATATAGTATAGATAGATATAGATTAAGATATAGATGAGTGTGATATATAAAAGAAAAAATTACGACCCTTGTCACTTGGCCTAACAACCCAACCGAAAACGGCCCACGTTTGAAATCCTTACCTAGTTTGGCCCAGGTTGTACATAATCTGAAAGAAAATTTTCAGCCTTTAGCCACTATTACAAACATACTTTTAGGGTTTCTTTATTTTCGTTTTTCTTCATTCCCAGCACACTCTATACACTCCACCCGCCTCTCTTTGCTTTCTCCTTTCTTTCTCTTCTCTCACTCACATAGATCTGAATATTTATAGAACTCAAAGTTGATTTAAAGCATTTTCTCTACTAAATTGCTTAATCTTCGTAAATTTTTATATATCTCAAATATTTGAACTCGATTTATGGGTGTCCAATTAAAAATTGAAGTTTTGTTGCATCCATATTAAAAACTCCAATGAAGGAGCTTTGAAGCTCTAAGTTCAACTCAGATTTGAAAAATCCAACTCTAACGTGATAGGGTTAAGTTAAAAGTTATTGTAAAAGCTTGTAATGATATGAATCTTGAGTGATGGGTTAACTGTTAGTAGACTGTATTTGTAAAATAATTCTGGAAATATAAATGAATATAAACAGAAATGAACATAAACAGAAATGACATAAAACCAATTCGAGCCCACTGAATTCACAGTGTTTCCTTAAGGAATTTAATCCCCTTCTAGTACCCAAGGTTATAGATTATTTCCTCCTAGGATAGAACGAATTACACACTGGTGTAGTGGTACTTCAAACCCCAGTGTTTCAGCGAACACAAAGTTCGGTAGCAAATCACACTTACTTTTTACTTTGTTTGATGCTAAAAGTATGCAGAAGAAGGAGAGAAAATTCAGAAAATCGTAGTGAAATTCTGAGCAGAATAGTGTTGTATTTATAGCCAAAGTTGGGCTGAAATCTGAAGAGGTGCAACTCTTCAGAATGGTTGTTTATGCAAAACGCCCACAGCATAAATGCCATTACATAAATGGCCATTTACTCAATAATAAAGAGAGAAAATAAAGAGGAAAAAATTGAAGAGGGTAGTCTACATTTTTCTGTTGACCAAAACAGAAAAACGGATTGGATTTAATAATTAATATTTATATTAGATATTCTGTTATTAAAACAAATATTTAATAACATTTCTGTGTAATATTTTACTATTAACAGAACAAATTTGGATCCAAAAAGTTAATCGAATAATCGATTCAATGTTGACCAAATCAAATCCGAAATCCGAATGCCGAGATCCGACTACCGAGCCTGTGCGCGTAGATGCCGATGCGAAGCCGGAGGCCGAGCGATGCCGACGAGCGACGACGCGCGAAGGCTTTGCCTTTTTCAACTCGTTAAGAATGCTAGAAGAAAGGATATCGCTGATATATAACCCATAAAAAACCTTTTCCTCTTCAAATAATGGTGAACAAAATGCCGGCATTGCAAGGGAGATAAACTTAAAATTTAATCAAAAATTCATTTTCCTCCATGTGATACGACATTCACCACTCTATTTTAAGGTGTTTAATATAATATTTAATTAATACATGACCGAAGAAAACCAACAATCGTCAATGAATAGGGGAATGGCTATGATCCAGAAGTATCGCATACGACACAACTGTGTGATTCGCAAGTAAAGCGATGATAATTGATCTGGAAAAGTAGTTCCGTATGACCCTTTGCCCCCGTAGTGACTGTGTATGGTCGGATATGACGGCTAAGTGTAAGACTTTTGATATCTTGTATGAAACGTCAGAACATTCTAGTGTAAGCCTAGGACGGAGACCATAACAAGTCGACGAACGAACCACCCTTAAACGTACATTATGGGTTGCTCAATGCTGTTATGTTCGTGTTAAGCATGACGCCTGGTTTTCATAAGTGTGTAGAGAGTGGCTTAACATATGTATCCCGATGTGAGTGGATAACAACTTCACACATTAACATAGGGTGAAGTATGCACTAAGACGTGAGTCAAGTCCGTAGATGACAGCGTATTTTGATATACCCCGATAATCAGATTTAGAAATAGTTAAAGAAAGCCTTAAGCTTTAAATCCTTGGTCACATAGCTGCCGAACATTGTCGTGCTATCATGCAGAACTGACCAACAGTTTAGTTGAAGCGAATCTTGAAAACAGTCAATGAAAGACCTGTATGTTTGATCTTGCTAATAATTCGGGAGTATCCAGTCTTCTAGGTGGAGTTACAGAGCACTTGACTTGTTCTCGGCCACAGATCCATTCCCCGTTGATGACTGTCTTCATAAACTACTCTCTAGTTAGGCTTTTGTAAATGGAATCTGAGCCACAATTAATACTTGACTTTTACATAGTAATGATCGTGGATAATTCCTCTAGAGATGTATTGTCTTTAAACTGTTTATGTGCTTCAGTATGTATATGGGAGACTTACCAAATTATACAGTAGCTCCCCAGCCCTTCAATTGCATTGTTTACATATGTTGCATATATGGTGCCAATCGGTTTGGGCCAAAATGGAATATCTTACACTAGAAATTTCCGGAGCATTCGAGCTTCTTCACACGGTGCTTTCCAAGGCTATGGATCACCTACCATTGTAAGACGGTGGCATACAGGATTTGTTTTGATGAACTTCCAAGATACCGCTCTCCACAATGAGTGAATACTACTCACTGTGGACTTGGAATCAGTGATCCGGTGATCAATTGCATAACAGTTTATCTCAGTGACCGCAGGATGAATTTATTAGTACGTGCAAGACATAGTCCCTGGGTATGTACTGAAATACCCAATGCCCAACTCGTTTCTGCCATCCAATGAAGAATTTGGCCTGGATTGATCGATATATAACGTCAATTTTTGATTATGAGACAAAGCTATAGATCTGTGGTAGTACATCAGTGGGTGTAACATATAAGACACCAACACAACGAGCATAATCATGTGATATTGCATCTGGCGCATTTGATTTCTTATGCTAATGCAAGATTCAATCAGAAATTGAGTCTGTTGCAATTTTAAAACCCAAGTGCATATTGAATTTTCAAGTATTTGTCTTAATATACACTGAAGAATTGTGACAATGCTAGACCTTGAGAAGTTTATGATCATTAATCCACAGATTTAAATCAGCAGACTCAAGTTTTCATACAAACTTGCTAGTTAAGCAATAGCGCTTTAGTACATTATATGTTAGAAATCAGTTCATTACTCATTATGGACATATCATCCACACATAATAAGCAACAATGACTATGTGATTTGGAATTTTTTAAATGTACACTTTATCAATTGACCATTTTATTTAAATCCATTGTTACAAGGATTGTTTGTCAAATTTAGCATGCATTGTTTGGGTGCTTGTTTTAATCCGTAAAGGGATATAAACAAGTCTCAGAACTTCTTTCTTTTTACCTGGACAAACCATTCAGGTTGTTCATGTAGATTTCTTTCCTCAACATCTCCATTTAGAAAAGGCCGTTTCACATCCATTTTGAGTGAATTTAAGAATAAACTGCCGCTAACAGCTATCTAAAGTTGTATGGATGTAATTTTACTGGAGAGTATGTATCAAAATAAGTCAGCACTTCCGTTGTCAGTATTACGAGCTTATGCCACAAGTCTTGCCTTATAAGCTTGTCAATAGTGCATCCATCTGATTCATTTCCTCTGTAAAGATCTTAGAACCAGGGTATTATTTCCAGGAGAAGGTAACCAGAATTTGCCATAGTATGTGTTGTTCAGTGGATTCTATTTAATCGACTAATTAGACTGCTTGTCTCCATAACAGTGATCCGAAGAAGGACATGCTTCTTTTAATGATGTTGGGCGTAAATTTTCCAATAAAAAAGGAGACAGCAAAATGTCGCGTCACATGAAGTAAACACGTTCTTTTGAAGACGTTTAATAACGTTTGGATATTCCTAGGTTAACGATGGTACTTTCTTGGTATTGTATTTTCCAGAGGTCGTTTTAGATCCTTTACTTAATACGACTCAAATTCCTTCTTATAACGGATATATAATTTTCAAGAACTCAACATTATCTGATTCGATAACCGTATTATTATGAATGTCGGTATATAATTTCTGATTTATAGAATCAGAAAATACAATATGCTTTACTAATTAGTCGATATTCTATAAAATACAAATCATGATTATTCGTCACCTATTTTTAGCCTACTTTTGGGTTTCAGGAGACTGCATGCACTTGATATGCCAACACACCCACACTTTAAATAAGTTAGGTTGGGTTCCTTCCTTTCCATCTTTTCATGATGGAATGGATTGTGTTTTGCTATGGAGGTTCGTTTAGTATTTCGAGTATCTAGTACGTAAGATGGCTATACCCACAGAGTTCATGTGCACAACAGTGTCAATA
>NW_017674207.1:86055-97903 GCF_001879085.1 Nicotiana attenuata
ATATAAATATCCAATAATTATCCTCCACAACTACTTTTTATGATGATTTAGCCATCTAAATTCATTATTTATGCCAACATAGTGTTTAAATTTTTTAGTGCATTTTTTATATTATATTTGCATTTTTTTAAGCTAAATTGCACATCTTTGCAATAATAGCCCATACTAATATATAATTACATTATTTATGCATAAAATGATCTTTTATATTTTAAAATGTAAATACTATTTTAATTATTTTAGTGCACAAAGATATTTTGGTACTCATTTATTATTTTTATAAATTATTTAGTTTGTTAAAATTGGCTATTAAAATCTGGCCCATTTTCTATTCAATTCTCACCCTAAAATTGACCCAATACCCAGCCAATTTCAACCTACAACTACCCAGCCCAAATCCAGCACTCACCCGGCCCAGCTCTTGTTAAATCCTGGTCGTTGATCATTGGTGATCAACGGACCAGATTCCCCCTTCTAATTAAATAAACGAGACCCCCCCCCCCCCCCCCCCCCCAACCGGCATTTCTCACTCAAACAGCCGCCTGAAATCCCTTTCCTCTCCATTAATGCTCTCAAAACCTAAACCCTAAATCGGACCTCGCCGTCACTCATCATATTGGCCATCATGGTGGTTTCTCACCACCCCAGGCCTCTAAATGGCCTCTCTGTACTGGTATCACCATCTCCAGGGTCCTCAAGGGACCAGGTTAGTTTACTTGCATCTATGGCCCTTTCTCGCCTGTTTCAGGCTGTTCCGGTTTGATTCCGAGTAAGAATCTTCCTATATCGCTCTAATCTATGGGTTTCTAAGCTTGCTTCTTCACCTCTGTGTTGTTCTTCTCAAGCCCTAATTTTTGTCCTTTGAACTTCTCAGAGATATGTGCAAGATCTGAGATAAGATCGAACCTATTTCGTATGAGTTTTTACAAGAACCTTCTAATTTTTACAAAAACCCCCTGATCTTCAAATGGTTTTCCATTTTTCTAAACTAGGGTTTCCCGGAATTTTCTTTTTTCCAAAAATATTTGATAATTTTGAGTGTTTAATCTTCTTTAATTTCTTATGTGTTTTAACCGATTTCGTAAGGTTTGCTCTAACCCTAACGTTTATGCTAAAAACCCTAATTTTCAACATTTTGCTGGTTTCTGAGTTACTTGTGTACCGACTTTGCCTTATTTGCTTTGGTTCCTGTGATTCTTCTTTAGCCTAATTAGATGTCTTGTGATTTTCATCTTAATATGCCTCTTACTAAGGTTCTTGGTTCGACTTTTCTACTGATTCTTATGTGGTCTATATTCAAATTTGCCTATTCATGGTAAACCTATATTTTACCCTTTAATCAGTGTTGATTTGAATGCGTGATTTATCAATCTGTTTCCTGACTATTCCTTTCCTGCCTTATTTGAGATTGTCTGCGATACTTGCTGACTCTTTGCATAATTATTTCCTAATTAAACCCTTCACCCCTATTCTGAAGTTCTATGTTTTAATTTGAACTCCTTTCCTTAAATAAGATCACTGATTCTCACTTTTTACTCGGCCTAATTGAACTTGTTTCCTTAATTAATTCCTGTCATTACCGTTGGTTGATTTTCCTTATTTAAAGGAGAAAACTATGCTAAATCTTCGTGTAATTGATTCTGAATTTCCTTAATTACTGATTATTGATTGCTTTATCTTATTTGCTCTACTCTTTAGCCACTATATAAACTCTCTTTATTTTAACGTCTAGACACGGACACTAGTTCCTCCACACTCTCACACTCTCAAAAGCATCTCTCTATTCTCTTCTGTTACTTGTAATTCTCACTAACCCAGCCGGCTGTAAGCCAAGGCTAACTATTTGCACCATTCTACTCTATACTTGTATTCTCTCCTTAACGGTAGTCCTCAATTCAATTCAAATCCCAAAACTATGTGTTCTTTTTGTTTGCTACAGTTCATTAGTTTGTGATTTCCAGTTTATTTACTATTCTACTGTCATGTGCTCCATATGTAATCATCATGCTAGATTACACTGCCTAATTACTGTGTCATTCAGCATGTTTAAGTTTGGTTATGTTAAAGATTACAACTAGTATACTGTTTAGCATGCTCAATCCTGCTTTAGATAATTGATGAATCCTATTTGTTCACTAGTATGTTCAGCTGCATTGTTTGTGTATTGGTCATGGTTGAAGACCTATGTGTTCTCAGCATGTCTTTTAACTAACTTGTTCAATTCACAACTTCTTGAGGAATCTGTGTATTGGTTTGCTATCACTAAGGTGCATCCATATGTGTCCCCTACCCCCTTTCTCCTTGGGTAAGTCTGTCTTGCCCAAAATATTTCTGTAACTGTGTGTTCTGTGACTTGCTCTCTGATCTCAAAAATGTTCTTCATATTTTTCTCAAACTGTTTTTCACCCTAATAGTATTGATTTCAGAAAATCTTTTACCCCCCTAAGGCCCATTTGCTACTGTTTACCAAACTCTTCAAAATCATTATGCACTCTACATTTACTCTTAGATTACTAAGTCTTGCCCTCTGGTATGTGTACTACCTTTGAGACCCTTGAGAATCTCTCTGAACTCTGGCATATCGGGCTGGCCCTTCCACAGCCACATAAATCAGCTCATTTGGAAAGGTCTGGGTGTGAGCACTGCCGGGATCCTTAGGATCTTGACACACTAGACATGAAATTTTCTATGAACTTTGAGCGCTTTGAGGCTACTGAAGGCTTGGAAACTTCTTTGGACCTACTTCAGGCTCCCTATAGTTTAATGTATATTGTATTTTATGTAATTTATTCAGTCTTTGATCTGTAATAATTAATTATAAACCAACATTGAGCGGTGACGTTGAAAAGGGAGGGTAGTTGTATATTATGGTAAGGTGGGTAGATAACATGCCTATAGGGTTTATTTTAATGTGTTTGTTAGATAATATGCCTATAGGATCTGCTTTGGTTCAAATAAATTCTTGCCTGCTTTACTTTCACAAGTAGAAATCATGCCTATAGGGTTTAAATCAGCCTTAATAGAAATCATGCCTATAGGATTGTCGCTTTGGTCAAATAAATTCTACTTGTTTCGCCTTATGTTTTAATAGAAATCATGCCTATAGGATCTAAATCAGTCTACTTTAACTCACGCCTGTAAGTTCTGAATCGGATTAATTAGCCTACTCAATAAACATCACTAGAAAGCATGCCTATAGGAGTCAAATTGCCGTTTTAAATTGCTTAATGTTTTACTGCATTCCTGATCAGTAATTAGATACCATGCTCATAGGACATCACTATTACACGCCTAGGCAAGCCTGTAGGGCGACTAGAATTCTGCAACCTATAAAACTCCGCCTTGTTTTTGAGACTGCTCATATTCAACAGGTCTAAAATCAGTAGGAAACTGAATAGGCCTTTCACACTTTGGTCCTAACTAAATACTGATTATTCTCCTGCTCACCTAGATAATCCTGTTTTAGGGCTTTTTTAAATACCTGAAACTATGTTTAAGACGTGCACTTGTTTGCTCTGTTTGTGGAGGTAAATGTGAGCCTTTAATTGTTCTCCTTTCAGTGCAGTCCTAATTGTTTTGTTTGACGCCTAGATTTTTTCTCCTAAGCTGCATTAGGATGGTCTAGAACTACCTGAATTAGAGGTCCTTAAATAACTCTAGGGCCACAAGGAAGGGACGGTTAGTGCACGCACAGGATATCTCTCAAGGTTGTAGAACGCTTTTAGGCCATGACCAAAGGGAGAGAATTGGGTAGTAAGGATATGATGACTATGCGCAAACGCCCGTGTGCCCCTCATTGAGGAGTGATTACCGGGGCATTAGTGTGGGATGATCCTGTAGGCTAAGCAGCCTAGGACCCCCTTTCCAAATTCCACATGTTTTAAATTTTATAAATTATTCTTCTCTTTACGTATTCATGTGCAAATTGTTCAAGTTTCTCTCTTGCTCCCATTTACCTGAATCGTCTCTGTATTTGAATATAAAAAAGTATATGCCCTTATTTGCAAATACGTGGTGAACTGTTTATTTGTCAAAATGACTGATTCATATAAGTTTCGGTCGGGCCACCGTGTGACCGCGAGGGGTGCCTAACACCTTCGCCTCAAGGTTCATTTTTCTGCCCTTACCCTAATCTCTGTAATGCGAACTAGTTTCAGAGTTATACTCTAGGTCGCCCTAACGTACCTTAACCGTTAAGGTGAGCGACTCTTCAAATACCAATTCCAAAAGGAAAAAAGTATTTCCCCATGAAATTCGAAACCCGGAACGTCCCGCAGAAAAAAAAGGGGCGGCAACAGACATGGCGACTATGCTAGGGATATTTAGGCTCTTACCAAACGAACTATATGAATCAGTTTAAGCATGCTCTATCCCACTAACCCTTTTTCCCTTACTTGAATTTAACTGTTTTTTTAAGCATTTATGATTTCTTTATTTTTCCTGAAACTGACTTGTCTCTTTTGTTATTTTCTTTTTTCATGTAACTGTCTTTTCATTATTTAAATACTGCATTATCATTCTTACATGCAACATTACTTGGACAACATGTCGTTTATTGTTGCACTTTATCATACTCCACATCATATTCCACTTCGTGCGTTATCCAAAATCCTATAGCAACGCTGATGAGTGGTTGCGCTCTTCCAAATTTTATTACCCTTAAATTCGGAAAGGCTTATTGCATGCCGGTAAAAACTAGTCGATCGGCGGATGCAGTCGACGCGTTTCCGTGCCTTTCCCCCTCAAGTTGCCTTGAGGGGGTACCAGTCTAGACCCAAAGTAACCTTACTCTGATCGTAATTGGCATGCATCATGGTCAAACCTAGTCGGTTAATATGTTTCCACATAATAAATCCTTTAAGACGAGGCCTTATCCAAAAGTCCACCTGGGTTTCCATAATCCCAAACAGACAAAACCCACGTTCGTGCATTAATTTGGAGAACTAAATAGCCAATATGTTAATTATGAGTGTACAAAAGTCGAGTCTAAGTGGGGAGAAGGCCTAACCTTTTTTTTTAGCTAGAACAATGAGGCACGGGTCCCCAGATTGGTATGTGTTAGCCAAACATCTACCATTGCCTACTCGATTGTGGGAGAACTGTTCCCTCAGAGGACAAGAAACACGTAGAAAGCACTGCAATTACCTTCTCTACATAGGACATTGAAGCAAACAATAGGTGATCGAGCTGCCGCTTTGTTCTGGGATAGTTAAAGGGCTTGTGATTCTTTGCAAACATAGGAAATACACCACTCCTAGAGGAATTGGGGGACTTGTGGACTACATGGGATAGGCTCTGGGTTATTTGGTGCCGCGAAACCTAACTGGGTAAAGGTTTAAAGATGATGGGGCTGAAGAAAAATGCTGACTTGGATGCTAAAGGAATCCTACATACCCTTCGAATATCTGTAATGAAGAGATATGGCCATTAGTAAGTCATACCGTACCTTCCATGACAGCTTTCTATCACTTCTGGGCCCACATCCACCGTTAGAGTGTTCTGTTCATGTGTTTGCTTCTTGGCCTGATTAGTTATTCCAATGAAAATGGCGAAAAATACCACACTAGGATTGGCCATGGTCGCTAAGACTTTGATTGGGAAGGAATCAAGGACAGACATCACTATAGTCCCATGATCATAGCCACATCCACAGGGCCTCTTTTTTATGGAGCGCTGTCAAAGGGGGATCAAGCATTTCGAAAGTTGTAACCTGTGCTGTAGTTGTCGGTTATTAGAACATCTTCAAGGGGCCAGTATCGCCAAGAACTTCCGCGTAGGGCTTGAACGACCATATGCCTTCCATCACCCAAGCATAGACTTACATTCGGACAGTTGTCTAGCCGAAAGTGCCAAAGAGTGGCAGAGTCTTCGACAATCTGACCGAACAAGTGCAATGATGTTTGATGTTCCCAACAGCGAATTTATCATCATATTCCAGTGACGCTTCCACCACTTTGTGCTGATTGCGGTTGAAGGAGGAATATACCCTTATGTCCCTATCCGAGTTATGAGGCAAGCAGGCAGAAACAGGTTGTACAAGGGTTCCAAGATGAGTCATTTCAGGGCACGACTTTCAAGACCACGACGTCCCTTACCAGAGTGCCAAGCGCCACACATGTGGCACCTGCAAAATCATTGTTGGGAAAAGAAACACCATGAGCTCGACAGTACCAGCAGGGTGCGAACCTCTCTACCCGCATGGTTAGAAGACAATCTAAAAGGAAGTGAGCACGAGCCGTTAGGGAATAGATCGTTAGACGAAAAGCTGAAGCTCAAGTCAAATACAACAGGCTACGCAAGAGGTCCCACGACTCTGAAGATATGACAGCACCGGGAAATACACGAAGGGATGTGAGGTTGATCAAAATGGCGAAAGAAATTGGCAGTCATTCCAACAGAAAGTGAAATCTGGAGCTGAGGATTAGTGGACGAGGGTATTTGAGTCATAAAGAGGATTGAGATTGCCAGACTCTGAGGGAACTGAAGGAGGACATCGGCCAGAGCCTACTTTGCTGCTGGGTCTGCGCGAGCTGGGGAACCTGTACGATTGAGCAGGAAGATCGAATTCTGGGGAAGTCCTTTTGGACCAAAATTTAGACTAGATTTATTTGCTCAAAAGAATAAGCCAGTACCAATAGTGACTTACTTTTCTATTATCGTCGTTTGGGATTCCACAAAAGAAATGAGGCATTGTGCACCAAAGTCCCAAACGCGCTAGGCCTACTTCGGACAACGAGGCTCCCAAATTAGACGCGAATTAACCCGCGCAATAGGAAAATACTTGCAACATTTTCAACCCTTACTAACTTGTTACCTTTTGTTTCCAGATTATTTTCCCATTCCCAAGGTTGGTTCACTCCTCTGCATCATCAGCGTATCATAACCAGATCTAAAGGCCCACCCCCCCCAACAATACAAAAAGCAAAGAAAAACAAAAATGACGACTTAATGGTATTCGGAAAGGAGAATGTTGAGACGCAGAGACTTTAGTACCCGAGTACTCGGCACCAATGAGAGAGTGGAACAAAAGATACTGGAGGCTACAAGGAGAGGCTTGAGCAGGTTCGCCAACTTGGCAAAACTTATTCACTCACCCTTGAATGTCCCCGACATCAACCAACAAAACACCAAAGACCCAGCACCTCCCAAACACACCAAACCAACATCCACAAACCCTCCTGCACCACATCCAATACACAAACTCAATCTCATCCCTTACAAATACCAACTCCACACAACCACCATATCAATCAGTACCATCTTCTCTCTTTAATAAAAAGAGGAGAAAAAAATTGATTTGGAGCCTTTTAAAAACTATAAAAAAATTATAAAAATACTTATGCATGCTTATAACTGCATATGTACTATTTTGAAAGTATATATATGTATTAAAATATGTGAGGAAAAAAATTGGGTATCAACAGAGACTAGCAAATGAAAGAAAATATTATTGAAGGGGGAAAAGGAAGGGGAAAAGAAATGGAGAAAGGGGAGGGGAGGGAAAATGAAAAAACTTACAGAAAGGGGGTGGGAGTTTGCTGGGGAAGACGAGAGAGGTGGGAGGGGATGGGAAAAGAGAAGGGGAGAGGGAAAGGTCTTTTTTTTTTCTTTTTCTTTTTTCTTTCTTATTTAGTATATTATATTCTAATTCTAATATTTTTTAATATAAAAAATACTATCCACATGCCTTGGCAGCGTGATTTGCACACAATTATATTTAGCCATGTCAGTTGCACCGCTTTCACATAGGCATGGTCAATGGTCAACGGTATTTATTAGTAACCATTTTATCAAGTTGAAGTTTTCAAATGGGAAAAGTGTAAGTTCATATATCGATTTTACAAACCGATTCAAGTTTAAGTGGCCACGAGGCCATTTGGCCTATATAATAGCTTCCAACTAGTTTCTGGATTCAAATGTAATTGCAACTTATGAAGTGTTTTTGCACCTCCAATATAATGTATCTACCAACATTGTTATTTCGTGAAGTAATAATAAGCCTACTGCCACTTTTACAATTGTTGGGGAAGACATGTTCTAAAGCATCCCAAGTTCTAGTATTCCAAATGTCATCCCATGAACTATTAAATTTGGTAAATGATCTTTTACAACGGGTAAATAACCTTCCGAGAAGATTGATGTTTGAGTGCAACTTCAGTTCTTCACCGTTAATATAATAATCGTCTCGTGTTAGTTTTTAGGCCTTTTACTGAAGTTGGAGAATATAGGTTTTCGCCGGAAGCACTTTTGAAACCTCGGCCAAGTATAATTTGCTTCACTAACATTGACAAAAATGCTTTTTAGATTAATTAGTCAAATACAAAATGTTTCTCTCCAAAAGTATTTTTTTCGAAGAATATTTTTAAACAAAAGATACTTTTCGAAATTAACAAATTTTGAATGTTTGGCCAAACAGGTAGGACGTTCACCTCCATGTGTGACACCAAGCAGAGGCGTATCCAAGTAGAAGGGCATGAGTTCATGTAAACCCATGCTCCTCTTCCCAAACCATATATAACAATGTTATATTTCTTCAAAATTATTTAAATATATGTGCGTGAACACATGCTCAAAGACTCTTATGATGCAATTATTATTATTATTGGGTGCACCCTCTACATGTGAAATTGACAGTTCAAATCCCACTCCGAATGGTCTTGTTTTCAGCACGAAGTATAAATATATATGTGAAAATTACTAAAATTTCAAAAAGAGTATAATTTTGAACCTAGAATTTCAAAAGTGTTGTGAGTTCATGGTAAGAGACTAAAGTTAAATCCGTCAAATGTAAATTCTAGATCCACCTCTTCACAATATTGCGTCCATCCTCTTGAAATCTTGATCCGCCTCTGACACCAAGAATAGAAATTATTAATTAGTTCAACTTGGAAGTTGGAACTACAACTTCGAGGGATTGGACATCGTAGATCCTAAATGGTATGGTACACTCAAGTGTATTATTTAATGGCGGCTTTCTATTTGTGGAAAAACTAGTTGCCACTTGCATGCAATCACAAAATTATTTTATGGAGGCTGCGCTTAAAATAATTAAGGGGTATTTTATGTGATTGCATGCAACAATGGGTGGTATTTTATGTCACCCTTTGCCACTTAATTATTTTATGTCGATAGCAGATAACGTTGAGGTTTGATCTTGTAGTAATTAACACCTAACGGGAATGCTTTCCATTAAAATATAGACAATAATATAAGTTATAAGGATGCTTTCACTTTCAAATTAAAGCATATTCCGATTCGGTTTTATAGAATTTGATAGAAGTTAGACAGCATCGATCTCTCCAACTATACAGGATCGATTACTCAACTTCCCGTCTAGTTAAACAAATTCAACTTTTTTCTTTACTATAGGTTAAAATACACTGATAATGTATAAAATTATATTTATAATATAAATTCTTGATTTATCATTCGTGGCAATAATAGTGTTCATCAATAGATTGATTTTTTTAATGGCGGCTTTGCTTCTTTAACGAATAGCTGCAGGATCTAACATTGTCTGAATTAACGGAGCCATAATTTATACTATTCTTTTCAAATATGGCTAAAGATTGTGCAAACAAGTAACCTATCAATTCTTTTCTTTTTACAAGTTGCAAACTTTTTAACTCGGTATTCTTCCCTATAAAAACCCATCCATACTATACTTTGTTTCTCACCAAAACCCAAAACATGGGATTCTTAACAACATTAGTTGCTTGTTTCATTACCTTTGCTGTATTATTTCACTCATCCAAAGCTCAAAACTCTCCCCAAGATTATCTTAACCCTCACAATGCAGCTCGTAGACAAGTTGGCGTTGGCCCCATGACATGGGACAATAGGCTAGCAGCCTATGCCCAAAATTATGCCAATCAAAGAATTGGTGACTGCGGGATGATCCACTCTCACGGCCCTTACGGCGAAAACCTAGCCGCCGCCTTCCCTCAACTTAACGCCGCTGGTGCCGTAAAAATGTGGGTTGATGAGAAGCGTTTCTATGATTATAATTCAAATTCTTGCGTAGGAGGAGTATGTGGACATTATACTCAGGTGGTGTGGCGTAACTCAGTACGTCTTGGTTGTGCTAGGGTTAGATGCAACAATGGGTGGTATTTTATAACTTGCAATTATGATCCACCTGGTAATTGGAGAGGACAACGTCCCTTTGGCGATCTTGATGAGGAACCTTTTGATTCCAAGTTGGAACTTCCAACTGATGTCTAATGAGTGCACGTACATGAACAAATTATCATGAATAAAGCTTCATGTGTTAAGGAAAATAAAATGCAGTACTATGATATGTGTGAATTTATCGTCCTAGTTGGACAATAATATAATGGTGTAGCACCTGGACTGTTTGGACCCTAGCTTCCATGTTGGTTGATGGAATCAGTTTATATATGAGTTTTCTGTTGGTTTATATTATTTTTATTAAAACCATATTCTAGTTTTACAGCGTAAGCACTATGGGGTGTGTACGTGGTAGCTTATTGTTTTCACTCCAAATTGGCTGTGGGAGTTGACCAGTTTAAATCTATAAACACCAAATAATGTAATTTTTTCACACTTTCAGCCATTTAAAATATAATTCATATAACAATCATGAGATTAATTAATAACACGAAAAATTACTAGTTTTTATTACTGCTAGAATAATTGTCTTTTACACTAGGAAGGACTAAGGAGTAAATCTATTTTCACCCTCGTACTAACAAGACCGTTTCGTTACTTGTGCTGTATGCGCCTAAGCGTTCATATATGATGACACGAAAACAATTGTAGTAAGTATTACTTAATCTTTTTAAAGAGTTATATTTTCTAAGAAAAAGAGTTAAGATAACTAAGGAGAACAATTTTGAATGGTAGGCCCACAGAAAGATATGATCTAGAGTGGAGAGAAATTCACCAAGAAAACCATAATCCTTAGTATTAAATATTTGTTTAAAGGGTCAAAGTAGTACTTCTCGTCATCCTAAATCCTAGTATTATTTAATGGCGGCTTTTATGTTTTTGAAAAAAAAGTAGTTGCAAGTAGAAATTAATTTACGGAGGCTGCGCTTAACTATAAATTGGACGTGTTAGTAAACAATATCAAAACTTAAAAAAGGATAGCTTCAAATTAAACAATATTTAGACATTAATTATTATCAAAATACATACCCAGTATTATCCCACACTGTGGAGTCTCGGGAGGGTAGTGTGTAGGCAGACCTTATATACATACTCATAGGTAGACTTCTATTAGGACCTGACTCTTTGTCATCGGGCGTGGGCACGGCTGTGGCAAGGATTGGCCTTGTCATTGGCCTATGTGCGGGCAAAACGATCATGCGGGCGACGGACAAGACATTGTCATTGAGGGCTGCAGGGGGCAAGTATTGGCCAAGGCCTTGGGACAGGCAAGGCGCGCATGGCAAAGGCTTGACAAGGCAGCATGGGCAGTGTTGGGGCGGCATGGCATTGCATGCGCGCCAAAATCAGTGGCACGACACTTTGGGTTGTGGCAGCTAAGTGCGGGCTAAGCTAAGGCAAAGCGGAAATGCTGGATGATGTCAAAGGCTTTCAATAGCTAAGGCAAGGCTATGTGAAGGAAAATACAAGCAATGGCACGAGGGAAATGAAGGTTGACATGGGCAAGGCAGAAACTAGGCCAAGGCAGTGCGCGGGCGGCAGCGGAAAGACGACCGGTGGCAGATTTTGTGGTGCTATTTGAGAACATGGCTGGTGGCACAAAGGCTCAACTGCGTCAAAGAGTTGAGCAGTTGGAAGCAATGGTTGGGCAGGCTCTTGAAGTAGATGGCGATTATTCTGTTCTTGCTAGAATGGCACGTTTGGAGGCAGTATAGTG
>NW_017674207.1:98248-99263 GCF_001879085.1 Nicotiana attenuata
CTGGCAAGAATGTGAGACAGGAAATTCACAACGGCAAGGAAAGGAGCGGCAAATTCAAAGGCTGCTTTACTTGTGGTGGACCGCACTTAAAGAAGGACTGTCTGGTGCAAGCTAGGGTGAATGCAATGCTAGCTGAGGAAAAACAGGAACAAGTGGCGGAGGCAAACACTATAGTGGCAGATGTGAATGCAGCACCAGGGGCGGCGTTTTACGTCAACAACCCCTTGGGGTTGATTAATTTAGTTGGCTCGACGAGGACGTCGATTTCAAAGGGTGCGGGTGGTTTATTAGGACCTGACTCTTTGTCAACGGACGTGGGCACGACTATGGCAAGGATTGGGGCGTGATGGCCTTGTCATTGGCCTATGTGCGGGCAAAACGATCGTGCGGGCGACGGACAAGACATTGTCATTGAGGGCTGTTGTGGGCAAGTATTGGCCAAGGCCTTGGGACAGGCAAGGCGCGCATGGCAAAGGCTTGACAAGGCAGCATGGGCAGTGTTGGGGCGGCATGGCATGGCATGCGCGCCAAAATCAGTGGCACGACACTTTGTGTTGTGGCAGCTAAGTGCGGGCTAAGCTAAGGCAAAGCGGAAATGCGGGATGATGGAAAAGGATTTCAATAGCTAAGGCAAGGCTATGTGAAGGAAAATACAAGCAATGGCATGAGGGAAATGAAGGTTGACATGGGCAAGGCAGAAACTAGGCAAAGGCAGTGCGCGGGCGGCAGCGGCGTCGGGCGTGTGCGGCAAAATCATGGCAGCAGGTTGCGGGCAAGACATTGGCGCGGAGCAATGTCAAATTTAGCTAAGGCTTGGCACAAAGCAAGCCGTAGGCGTGATTCAGCCGGCCAAGTGAAGATGGCACATGCAATGCACATGAAAAGCAGTTTTGGCGGTTACCTTGTCATAACCTCTTTGTCCCATGACTGATTATGCTTGTACCCATTATCCATTTCGTGTATATCATATCCTAAGTAGTTGGGGATGTCAACTCATGTTAGGATCAGATTTAGA
>NW_017674207.1:100360-105384 GCF_001879085.1 Nicotiana attenuata
AAGGAGTTAAAATCTCAATTCCTTCCGACAAACTCATCGTGGGTTGCAAGAGATGGACTGCGTCGCTTGAAACAAAGTGGCACGGTGAGGGACTATGTCAAGGAATTCTTGTCCTTGATGCTGAATGTAAGTAATATGGCAGAGGAAGACAAGCTGCATTACTTTATGAGTGGATTGAAGGGCTGGGCGCAATTGGAGTTGAGAAGGCAGAATGTTCAAAGCCTCTCTACTGCCATTGCAGCGGCGGATGCGTTGGCGGACCTAAACATAGGTGATGACCCTGCTGAAACTTTGCATTCAAAATCCGACGGAAGGAAAGCCAAGGCAAGGGAATGGAAGAAAAGCGGGAAGGGCCAAGCTGCCGAAGATGAGGGACTGGTCAAGAATGTGAGACAGGAAATTCACAACGGCAAGGAAAGGAGCGGCAAATTCAAAGGCTGCTTTACTTGTGGTGGACCGCACTTAAAGAAGGACTGTCTGGTGCAGGCTAGGGTGAATGCAATTCTAGCTGCGGAAAAACAGGAACAAGTGGCGGAGGAAAACGCTATAATGGCAGATGTGAATGGAGTACCAGGGGCGGCATTTTACGTCAACAACCCCTTGGGGTTGATTAATTGAGTTGGCTCGACGAGGACGTCGATTTCAAAGGGTGCGGGTGGTTTGTTAGGACCTGACTCTTTGTCAACGGACGTGGGCACGACTGTGGCAAGGATTGGGGCGTGATGGCCTTGTCATTGGCCTATGTGCGGGCAAAACGATCATGCGGGCGACAGACAAGACATTGTCATTGAGGGCTGTTGTGGGCAAGAATTGGCCAAGGCCTTGGGACAGGCAAGGCGCGCTTGGCAAAGGCTTGACAAGGCAGCATGGGCAGTGTTGGGGCGGCATGGCATGGCATGCGCACCAAGATCAGTGGCACGGCATTTTGGGTTGTGGCAGCTAAGTGCGGGCTAAGCTAAGGCAAAGAGAAAATGCGGGATGATGGAAAAGGCTTTCAATAGCTAAGGCAAGGCTATGTGAAGGAAAATACAAGCAATGGCATGAGGGAAATGAAGGTTGACATGGGCAAGGCAGAAACTAGGCCAAGGCAGTGCGCGGGCGGCAGCGGCGTCGGGCGTGTGCGGCAAAATCATGGCAGCAGGTTGCGGGCAAGACATTGGCGCGGAGCAATGTCAAATTGAGCTAAGGCTTGGCACAAAACAAGCCTTAGGCGTGATTCAGCCGGCCAAGTGAAGATGGCACATGCAATGCACATGAAAAGCAGTTTGCGGTTACCTTGTCATAACCTCTTTGTCCCATGACTGATTATGCTTGTACCCATTATCCATTTCGTGTATATCATGTCCTAAGTAGTTGGGGATGTCAACTTCATGTTAGGATCAGATTTAGACTTAGCCCGACAAGTGGCAAAAGCTGTAGACGACAAGTGTCATTGTGCTGTCAAGTCCTAAGAGCTGCCTATGTTCTATAAATAGGGCCTTTGGACTTAGTCAGATGGGTGTAGGTAATTTCGCGTGAAATTATAAGTGCGAAACAAGAGTGAAACGTGAGGGTTTCAAAGGGGACTAAGGCTAGGCTTGGGCAGGTCTTAGTGTCGGCCAAGAACGACTTGTGTTCTTTGTCAAAAGTGGGCTGTGAACGACTTGTGTTCATAGCGAAGTGAGGGTTCCTCTGTATATTTTCGAAATTAATACAAGGGTTGGGAATTTTCCCGTATTGGCTTTGTGTTCTTATTGATTTTCTGATTTGCTGCCTAAAACTTTTATGAAGGCCAAACTTGCTGAAATTTGGCTAAGTGCTAAGGAAGGCTGAGTCAAGTGCGGAACTTGACTGCCGTGCGGGTATGACTTCGGACTGACCAAAAACGCCCCCGTGACAACTTCCATCCAATCATGCGTTTCATCTTCTTTTGCCAAAAATAAGTAAAGAAATCGACGATGTCCGCAACAGATAAAATAGAGGACACTCCTACTTGCATTAATTGACATCTAACATCACAGAACTATATATTAGCTACCGGTTCGGACAAACTCAATAATATTTGCTTAACTAATTTTTATTTGTATTAGAAAATTCATAAAATATATACAAATATTTTAATTATGAGCCTATTAACTAAAATGAAAATATAGATTCCAAGATTAGATCAAAATTCACAAACGTCAAATCTTGGCTACACCTTGGGATAGAATGCATTCCCTTAAAATACAGATAATAAGTTTAGATGTTGTCACTTTCATGAAGCATATTCCGACTCAGTCTTGTAGAATCTCATAAACGTTAGGTCTTATCGCTTCAATAAGGCAATACTTACCTCTCCACTCTAAGAAAATTCAATGGAGTACACCATTTTTAAGTTCATTTCATAAATAAAATTAATTCTGTCACATGATCTATAACATATAAGAACGTATATTTTCCGAGCTAGATATATTTAACATGAATGACTGTGTGAAATTCTTTGGCCAAATTAAAGGGAAAAGGCCCCTAATAAAAAAATAATTTATTAATTAGAGTTGTTCAAACAATCACGTCAATAATGGTTTTCATCAAGAAAGACTAATGGCGGCTCTTATCTCGCGTGATGTGACAACATTATATTCTTTAACTTTAACCCTAATATCATATGCTTTTAAATTAATAATCATATAAAGTCTGCTAACATGTAACCTTCCAATTCTTTTCTTTTACTAATTGCAGACTTTTCAACTCTTCTTCCCTATTAAAACCCATCCATACTATTCCTTGTTTCTCACCAAAACCCAAAATGGGATACTCCACAACATTAGTTGCTTGTTTCATTACCTTTGCTATACTATTTCACTCATCTCAAGCTCAAAACTCTCCCCAAGATTATCTTAACGCTCACAATGCAGCACGTAGACAAGTTGGTGTTGGTCCCATGACATGGGACAATAGGCTAGCGGCCTTTGCCCAAAATTATGCAAATCAGAGAGCTGGGGACTGCAGGATGCAGCACTCCGGTGGGCCTTACGGCGAAAATCTAGCCGCCGCCTACCCTCAGCTCCACGCCGCGAGAGCCGTGAAGATGTGGGTTGATGAGAAGCAATTTTACAATTATAATTCAAATACTTGTGCAGCGGGAAAAGTGTGTGGACATTATACTCAGGTGGTGTGGCGTAACTCAGTACGTCTTGGTTGTGCTAGGGTTCGGTGCAATAATGGTTGGTATTTTATTACATGCAATTATGATCCACCTGGTAATTGGAGAGGACAACGTCCCTATGGTGATCTTGAAGAGCAACAGCCCTTTGATTCCAAGTTGGAACTTCCAACTGATGTCTAATAATAATAATGAGTGTACGTACGTGATCACACACCATGAATAAAAGCTTTATCATGTGTTAAGGAAAATTAAATAAATACCAGTACTATGCTATGTGATATGTTATCTTCTTACCCAGTGGATAATAATCTAGTGATGTAGTAATGGGTGGTTTTATTGTTATCTACCTTGTTTACGTACAGTTTTTTTTTTCGTATTATGGGGGTGTGTATGTATGTGTTTTGATGAATAAATAAAATGCATACGGTGATGAGTAAACTGTGATATAAATGTGTTCTTTGATCAAGATAATTACTAGATACGTCTCTTTACTGCTTTTAGTTTGTGTAAAATTTTCGCTACTACCATTTGAACGTATGATTTTCACAATTAAGGCTTGACCAGCTGAACTTTGTGGATAAGTGTACTTTGACATTTGTTGCTGTAATAACTAGTAAGTTCAGTACTACTAATTAATTGTTACGGGCGAGAAGAAAAATCGAAACTACTAGTAGTTCAAGTGCATTGAGAAAGAGACCCATAAGGCAAAACGCCGTCGCCGGCATCAAAACGTGATAAGAGGGAATACATTTGGATTTATAATCTTGTCTTTTTCTTCACATTTGTTTATTATTTTGTTACAGTTGTAAGAATTGATTTGACCATTTGTGTTCTAATCCAATTTTCATAGGATTATTAAAATCAAGCATATGCCTATTGATTTCACCTAAGTTTTTAACGCCAACCTGTGAAGAATAGTTAGTTAATAGTGTTAATATTGTTAGTTAGTTAGCAGATAATGATGACTCCCAGCTGACTATAGTTAGTTGTTGCAACTATAGTTAAGTTAGAGGTATATATATTTGTAATTACTCCTCTTTTCACAATAATAGAAAATCATTTCTCATTTCCTCCCCTATAACTGTCTTCATCTTCATTTCACTCATAGCCATGGCAGAGTTCCGTTCGAGCTTGCATTGATGGAGTTGAGGTGTTAGCTCAGATTTACTGAGCTCACATGGTATCAGAGCAGTGTAAGATCTAGACTTCCGTAAATACTGTTAGATCTACGATATTCTTCTCCTTTTTCATATCGTCTTCCTCACGAAGCTCGATCAACAGTTGTTTATGGCGGCTGATAAAATCAATCACACGCATCCTCTGTTTGTGCATCCTTCAGATACTCCTAGTTCGATTTTGATTCCTGTAAAGCTCACAGGATCAGAAAATTATGGATTATGGCGTCGATCTATGCGTATTGCACTACAAGCTAAGAGGAAACTAGGGTTTGTGCTAGGGACATGCAAAAAGAGCTCATTCGAGCCTGCATTACATGAAGATTGGGAGACATGCAATGCAATTGTGCTGTCCTGGATCATGAACATAGTGTCTCCAGAATTACTTAGCAGAATTGTGTACGCATCTGACGCGCATCTCGTTTGGGAAGATATGAGAGAGAGGTTTGACAAAGTGAATCGTGTGAGTATTTTTCAACTACACAGGGAGATAGCTACTATCTCACAGGGGACAGTTGTATCTGCATATTTCACAAAGCTCAAAGAGCTATGGGCTGAATATGATGCGATGGTGCCTATCCCTAATTCGAAAGAATATGTTGAGCAGCTCCAGCAGCAAAGGCTAATGCAATTTTTGAGTGGACTCAATGAGACTTATGATCAAGCAAGAAGACAGAACCTGATGAAAACTGTAAAGCCAACTCTGAATCAAGCCTATGCCT
>NW_017674208.1:0-29702 GCF_001879085.1 Nicotiana attenuata
TTAGGATTAGTTTTATGCTTGAATTTTGAGGCCTAATGACTTGTAATTTCACTTGTTTTATAACTGTGCGTCTACATAATTGATTGACAGAACTCTAAATTGAAGAAGTTGAATTGAAGATATTCATATGCTGGAAGAAAAGTTGCAAAAATGCGTACAATGAAAATGCTAAGTTGAAAGTGAAGCAGAAAGAAGACGAGAAGCTTTGGAAAGGACTGGAATCTAAATTTTCTTCAACAAAGACCTTGTGTGATCAGCTAACTGAAACTTTACAGCACCTAGCTGGTGTAGTTCAGGATGGTATGTTACCGTAACTTTCCTTTAAAGAATATCCCGGTGCAAAGCAGATAGAACAATCCTCTCTGGCTTTTTAATTGTTTTAATATTTTTGGATTGTGCACTTGACTCTACAGCTGAAAAAGACAAGGCATCTTTTGAAGATAGACGATCTGCAACTTCTGTTGTTATTGATAACTTGCAGGACAACATGAAAGCCCTCTCTTTGAGGCTGGAATCCTCTGAAGAAACTGTTAGAAATTGTAAGTTAATAATGCCTTGTTATGCAATATATTTTTATCACCAATTGAGGGCTTCTAAGTAGTTAGATACCATATATGCTGCTGAATAACTAGAGGTTTATGCTTCTTAGATACTAATGTTTAAAGTTGCCTAACATGTTTTTTGGGTTGTCAATAAAGGTGAAAGGGAGCTGAATGAACTCGGTATCGAGAAGGAGAAAATGGAGAACTCTTTCAGGGTTGAACAGAGCAAAAGTATCAGTGTAATTGAGGAGAAAGGTAAATAGCTATGATCTAAGAGCTTTTGTGCTTGCACCTCAACTTTCGATAAATAGCAGATGTTGCGTCCAGAAAATGGCTCTACTGTCTGCGTCAACTAACTAATCCCCTCTTCTTTTTTTATTTATTTATGTTAATTCTGTTGTCTTTTAAGTGCCTGTCCCTTTGGTTGGTTCAATATGGACTTAAGCAGTCCACATTCTATTTCACTTTTATTACATGGTTAATTTGTTTGTGAATGATCTATGTGTGACTGCTCTTAACTACATAAGAAAGCTCGTAGATTGGTCTATAGCTATACCAAAGCCCATATTTTCTCCTCTATGAACCTAGGGGGGAATTCAAGTCTTGTTTGAGATATAACATCTCTTTTTTTATGTTACGCTGTAACTGAAACTGTTCACTGTCTTTGGGAAACAGTTGCATTTGACAATTCTCTTGAAGCCGTCTGTCATTTCAAGTTCTTCTCCATCCATTGAATTCATATTGTGTCCTTTAACATTCTTTTAACTATAAAACTTTTCACAGACTTGGTGTCTCCTAAAGAGGTATTAGTGCTCTTTAAGGACATTTGTCTTGTTAATCAGAAAGAGAAATTTTTCATGTTATGCTTCAGTCTGCGCAGAGATGTCCTACTACTGACACAGATCTTAACATCTCTACTTTTTGTGATAATTATCTCTTGGTAACTTTCTCAGTTCTAAATACTTTTCTCCCTTTATTTACTTGTTTCTTTCTCTTATTTTTTTTATAAGATGCCACGATCAAGGAATTTGAAGCTACTGTAGCAGCTAATGGACTTGCAGTGGAGAATTTGAAGTCCAAGTTGGAAGAGTTACATCTCGAATCAAGATTAAAAGAAGATGAACTGGAGGACTTGAGGAATGTCAAAAAGAATTTGGAGAAAGAAAGAAGTGATTTGGTATCTAGAAATAGCAACTTTGCTAAACAATTAGATACATCACATCAGGAGATAAAGAACCTTAATGAGTTTGTGAATGAAATGGTGATAAAGTTTACTCATTTGGATAGTCAAAGTCTCGTCTTTGCGGAGAAGATAGTTCAGCTTAATGCTTTATTTGACGCTGGATTTGAAATGATGAGAGAGAAGGGGGAACTTGCTGCTCGGCATGCTCAACGAAAGTTTGACAAGCTCCAGGATCAATATACAAGCGTTACATCAAAGAAAAATTCTCTAGAGCTAGCTAATAAGGACTTGAAGGACAAAGTCTCTGCACTTCAGAACGAGCAAGAACGTGCAATGGTGCAGCATGCTGAAGAATCCCGTTTAGCAGAAGATCGGATTAGAAAATTAGAGTCTGAAGCAGAACTGCTTCTTTCCAAGAAGATGGAGATGGAAGTGCTGATTAGCAAGCTG
This sequence comes from Nicotiana attenuata, assembly GCF_001879085.1. Taxonomy (NCBI): domain Eukaryota; kingdom Viridiplantae; phylum Streptophyta; class Magnoliopsida; order Solanales; family Solanaceae; genus Nicotiana; species Nicotiana attenuata. The sequence continues at coordinate 2,176 of NW_017674208.1, forward strand.
CAGGAGAATGTTGTCGCTTTATCAGAAAGTTCAAAACTATCGGAGAATGAAATGGTTAATTCTTCTCACAGAGCATTCATTAGTAACAGTATCTGATTAAACATAACAAGATCAATTTTCATATCTTGCAGCAAAATTTATTGGTGAAACTCTCTGAGATGGAAACAGAAAACAAGGACCATATTGAAAAGCTTCAATCAGACATGCAGAAAAAGGAAGATGAAATCCATCTTTTACGCAAGGAAATTGACAAGTATACAGAAACAGTGGAATCACTGGAAAAGCATGTTGCAGAGATTAACAATAAATTGGAGGAGAAAGATAAGCTTGTTCAGGAACTTCAGGACAGGCAGAAACAATTGGAAGCTGAGAGAGAAAAGGTTTTTTCTATGGATACTTTTAGTTTTATAGATCCTATTAAATCCAATACAGTGTGTTTAAATGCGTTGTGTTTTGTACCTTATTGCAGATTCAAGCATCTTTGCTTGCTGCTGAAAGCAACCTTGCAGAAGCTAAAAGGCAGCACGATCAGATGTTAGAAAGCAAACAACCAGAACTTTCTAGGCATTTAAAGGAGTTATCTCAGAAAAATGATCAGGTTATTCTTAAAATATTCTGCCTGGTGTTTCTGTGTATGTTTGCTCCTATCCAACAAGTTACACTCGTAGGATCTTTCTCAGGCCATCAGTGACATCCGGAGGAAGTATGACTTGGAGAAGTTGGAAAGTATCAATCTAGAGAAGGAGAAGGTAGCTATTGATTCTTATGTTGAAGCATATTTTGACTGGAAATATATCTTCGCCTTTCACTTCATTTATTAATCTCAGGCTGAAAAAATTGTTGGAGAGATGGAAAGAAACTGTGAGTTAAAGCTGTTGGAATGCAGAGAAGAATCTAATCAGAACTTGAAGCATGTACAGGAAGAACATGCTGCTTTGGTATGTATGGTAAAGGATGTACAATTATCATTTGCTTCTTAAGGTCATGAAAACACCTATATTTTCTAATAAATTCCAAGATTAACAGTCTAATTATTCTACTGTATCCCTTCTTTCAAAGTTATTCTTTTGCACACAGTTCAGTTTTATCTTTTGTGTCTTCTAGTTTGACTCCTGTCAGATATTAGTGTTTCAGTTGCATGAAGTTCAATACTCTTTCATGATTCTCACACTTATTTGTTAAGGTTGTAGGGAAACTCTTGAGCATGATGATCCTCATGTAAATATTTTGTGTTCATTTATTAGAATTATTGTGTTGTCATGCTTCTCTACGAAAATGAATTTAGGATCTTGCTTAGATCTTCTTAGGAACAAATTTCAAGGTTTGAAATGATACTTGAGGTTCAAACGTAATTTTATGAGTAGTTTGCCTACTGGAATCAAGATTGCGAGTGGCAACTAAAATGTGATTTTTCACGCTTATGTAGAAGCTACCTTCAAGGAAGCATTTTCCCAAACTTCAACTCTATTTAATTTCCTAAATACCCTTTTCTCATGCTAGACTGTTAATATCTTTAAGAACATGTTGGCTATTATTAACTTATCATCAGTTATAGTAGTTTGGTCGTTTAACACATTAAAAAATTATTGTACTTATCCCGTTTGTCAGATCTAATGGATTCTATTTTGCCCACCATGTATCTGGAGTCCGGACAGCCAGTTAGGCTAAGTATGCTGCCAAAGAAACATAAAAACCTCTGCTTGCTTTACTAGGTAATTCTGATAAGACACCCAGCACTTCTTGGGCTTCAAAGACAGAAGTGTATGAATATGTTGAAAATAGACTTCATTTAGCCTATAGCTGAAGCATTTTGCCGCAGGTATGTAATATTCAACAAGAGCACAGCAAGAAGGAAATGAGTCTTGTTTCCAGTCACAATGAAGAGCTAAAACGTGTCCGACTTCAGTATGAAAATGAACTGAGAGAAGTAACCTTTCTTCAGCTTTGTTTTTGTGTCTTAGCTCATTATTCTGCATGTATATTGCCTTAGTCGCTGAGGTGTGATATTTCTCAGAAAACAAGTTCGATGAGGAATGAGCATGAAGCTCAGTTAAGAGCTCTGAGACTTGAGCTTGAGGATGAATGCAGAAGACTGCAGGAGGAGTTGGATATGCTGAAGTCTAAAGTATGTTTTAAATGAGTTTCTACTCACAGTGATTTTTTGTCTTATTGTATTCGTGTCTTATCTCAGGAGGAGAAACAGAGGGCTCTGTTGCAGTTGCAATGGAAAGTAATGGGAAATAATCCGGAAGAGGAAGAAGTGACTTCAAAGAAGGTTTGACTCTTTATTCTTTAGATGCATTGACCGCCGCCGGCCACGAGAGGGAAAAAAGATGCCTATTCTCTCTGGTTAGAAGGAGGTTCTGTTTGATTGTTTTTAGAAATATTTTTTTTTTAAGATTTAACATTGGCCACCTTTCACCCAGTTGCTGTCAGCAATCATTACAAAGTTTAGTGGATCCTTTCTGATTTAATAGAACTTCCTGAGGATTTAAATTTGATTATCAAAGCATATCGTACTGTAATTAATGAACTATCAAATTGTCAGTAATCAACCACCACATAGCTGTAGGAAGTTATTGCAGTTGAAACACTAGCATATAAATCTGCTGATTGATCAGTTTCAATTTATATACAAACAGATTATGTTCTCTTCCTTATTAGGTAACACTACATCTACAGAAGTATATTTGTGTTATAATGGTTCAACTTGTATCTTCTAATCTGTATCTTGTTGTCCACTGAAGTTTTAAGTACAAGTTTTATTTGTCTACCTGAGATCTTTTGGATATGACTGGCTATATATTTCTGATCTGAAACTGAAAGAGATGTGGAAGGATTAATTTGATTGCTTACTTGAGGGGATTTTGAACACGTTAAGTACAGCCAACTTGGTAAATAAATCTAACTTTCAACTATTAGTGCTGAACATTTGTGAAATCTGCAGAAGCACTCTGGGTCATTGACCAAAAGAAACCAATCTGATAGTTGCAAAAGGGGCCAGCTTGCACCGGTGAGAGATGAAGCTAAGGATGTGGTAAACGTGCAAAGCAAAATATTATTCTGGTTGCCTTTCAATATTTCTGTCTAGCTTGCTGATCTTAGCTTATATCTCAACGGTTTGGTAGGATGCACATTATCTGGAAGGAAGTCAAACGCCTGTATCAAATTTGTTGAGGAAAGTGGAGAAGGTGAATACAGGAAGTGTTATTAGTATGCCCAAACATAGTAGGAAGGTGAGTGGCTAACTGCAATTATCTGTAATCCAAACGGTTCCGCTTAATTAGCTTTCTGCAAAATTAGTTTTGAGAATAAGTAGCAGTTATTGCTGTAGAATAAGTTAGATGATGCCTTATCACAGTGCATGCAACCAGATTTATTAGGGATTATTTTTGCATTAGATAACTGATTTTCAGCATCTTGCTTATGCTCTGATTTCATCCCCTTTGGTGAACATACCTTCTTAAGATCTGCATGGTTATTTCTGCATTTAGCCTTTTCAGTTGATCATCACCGACACCTAAATTGGTCTTTGTGTCCTATCTCACTTATTTTTCTTGATCGCTTCGTAAATTGCAGGTGACCCATCATGAATATGAAGTTGAAACCACAAATGGCAGAACAATCACAAAACGAAGAAAAACGAAAAGCACAGTCATGTTTGATGTACGTAAAATTGAATCCTTAGCAGCATTGTTGGCCATTTTTACCAGATTCAATCTGTCAGTTTCTAGACTTCTGGCCCGCCAATGTATGCGATGAGCCTAACCTTTATATTACTGTATCTTGAAAGGACCCATCAAAGAACAAGAAGAAAAGGACACCAAAAGTGAAGACTCCCAGAGAGGTTATCAGGGTATGACTCATTCATTGACTCGCTTTGTGTTCACCTGCCGTTGCTACCAGATTCCAATATATCAGAGTTACTACCCTGTTGTCATGTCAATGCTGAGATGACTAACCTTTATATTTAAATAATCCATTTAAGCACAATCATAAAGAGACACCAAAATTCAAGACTCGCAGAGAGGTTATCAGGATATGAATCATTATTTGACTTGTTTGTCTTCACTTTCCATTAATGGTCCTTTGTGGCTTGATCTAAGAATCGGGCACGTCTCCTTAGTGGTGCTTCAAGAGCTTAACTAGCTAAAAGAGTAATGACTGACAGAGAAATCTCCATTTCTAATATGCTCAGCTTTTTCTACTATTCGTATATGTTTTGCAGAGCATTAAAGGAGGAGGTCATCCGAAACCTGCAAACATAGGTGATTTATTCTCGGAAGGATCTCTGAATCCATATGCTGATGATCCCTATGCATTTGGCTAGTGGTACTACTATTTATTCTGATGCAGAAACCTCAAGAAAAGGACTTTATTGTTCTTCTTGTCATGCTGTGCTGTTACACTTTCAGTATGTTCCAATGCATTAAATATTTTGTCTATGTAAAGATACAACTAGCGAGCGAGCACAGAGTTTTGGGCAAACATTTTCTTGCACTTTTTAGAAACAAAAATGAAGTGTTATTTCATTCTGATTGCACAAACCTTTCAAAAGTAACAGTATACTCTCTTCCTCTCATAAATGTTGAGACATTATCAATCAGCTCCCATGCATTAAATGATCTCAACCCCCCCCCCCCCGACCCCAACCCACCCAAAATATATCGCAATTGATTTAGCACACACTTTTCAGGGGACATTTTTTATAACTTGTCAGAAGCAAAAAATAGAAGAGTGATCAGGTTTTGTATTTTTGCAACTTTATCAGGAGAGATGGTGTACATTTTCCGTTCTGATTCATTTCTGTCGTTATATCTTATAGTACATCTGTATTTCCTTGGCGTTTAGCCAAATGCCTCGCATCCTTATTTTGGTTTCTCACTGGAATAGCTTATCTGGCAAAAGTCTTAAATATTAATTTTATCCTTTCTCAGGTGAAGATGCAGAGCTTCCTAGAGAATCTGAAACTTTGAACTGGAAATGTGTGTGTGCTGATTCTTTGATTGCAGACTTATAGCTGGCTGCTTTCCACATTGCAAGGAACTAGAAGTTTACTTCCCCCAAAAATAAAAGACTGTATATAACTGCAATTAATGAGTGAAAAAATTCTGGGGGAAATAATGTGATTAGAGCTCGGTTGGAGAGGACGTGCACCAGTGTAAAGTCACCAGTTGCGTAGAACTACATATATTTTTGTTATGTGCTTCCAAACTGCATTAGCTTAGCTTTTCTTGTACTTAATCTTTGATTGTGGGGATATTTAGGCCGAGTGGAGATTCCATTAGATTGGTAAAGACTTGTAAGCACAAAGCCACCACTGCCACCCATCTCCTAACACAAATAGAAATCCCGGGTCTCCTAACACTAATTTCAAATGAAACATCAGAATCAGATGACTTTCCCTCCCCTATTTTCATGTCATAAGAAAAAAACCTCCCATATTGCATTATAGGAAAAAAGAAACCCAACTTCCTCGTTATTTAGAGGTGTAATTTGACAAAGTATATGACCCATCCTCGTGTGCAGTCATAAATGCCTCTGTTGAAGTTGCACTACTATGAGGAAATAAGGATACTTGGGACTTGGAAAAAAAGACACTTGGGAGTTCTCTAGTCCCTTATGATGCTGCAAATATTGCGTTGTACCAATTTTATATTCATCTGAAAATCACTGCCGCCTTTTCGGTTTCCCTTTTGACTACCGCTCATTCTTGCCGCACCACACGGTGCAATTACACGATGCATTTGCGGCAGTAATGAAAAGAAGGTACCTGTAAATGGTACTACTACAACAACAACAAACCCAGTTTGATCCCAACAAGTGGGGTCTGGGGAGGGTAGTCTGTACGCAGACCTTACCCTTACCTAATTCAGGTAGAGAGGCTGTTTTCAATAGACCCTCGGTTCAAGAAGGGGAAGAAGAGGAAAACAAGTGAGGAAGAAAGATGGAAGATAAAAATAAATATAAAAATAAAAATTTTTAAAAAGAAAAAAAAAGTGGCACCAAATGATAGCAACAAGGAATACAATACCTGAGGCGAACAAAACCACATAACATAATAAAAATCTAAGAATATGAAGGGACATGCATACTACTAAGACTATCGGTGAACAACTATAAACTACCAACTAAGCTTCTACCTTAATCCTCGACCTCTACCCTCTCCTATCAAGGGTCATGTCCTCAGTGAGCTGAAGCAGCGCCATGTCCTGCCTAATCACCTCTCCCCAATACTTCTTAGTCCTACCTCGACCTCTTCTCAAACTCTCCATGGCCAACCTCTCACACCTCCTAACTGGAGCATCAATGCCTCTTCTCTTAACATGTCCAAACCATCTCAGCCTCGACTCCCGCATCTTGTCCTCCACGGAGGCTACTCCCACTCTGTCCCGGATATCTTCATTCTATCTCTTCTGGTACACCCACACATCCATCTCAACACCCTCATCTCTGCTACTCTCATCTTCTGCACGTGGGAGTTCTTGACTGGCCAACACTCAGCCCAATACAACATAGCCGGTCGAACCACCACTCTATAAAACTTACCCTTAAGTCTTAGCGGCACATTCCTATCACACAAAACACCGGAAGCGAGCCTCCACTTCATCCATCCTGCTCCAATGCGATGCGCGACATCTTCGTCAATCTCCCCGTTACCCTGAATAATAGACCCGAGATACTTAAAACTCGCTCTCTGGGGGATAACTTGAGCATCAAGCTTAACCTCTACGTCTGCATCATGGGTCCCGTCACTGAACTTGCACTCCAAGTATTCCATCTTGGTTCTACTCAGTTTGAAACCTTTAGACTCCAAGGTCTGTCTCCAAACCTCCAACCTCGCGTTAACTCCGCTACGCGTCTCGTCAATCAACACTATATCATCGGCAAATAGCATGCACCAAGGCACCTCCCCTTGGATGTGACGNTGATAGTACGAGGAAGAAGACAACAAAAAATTCGAGAATTGAATATTCAGAGAACTTTATGTGATAAGGACAAAGGCAAAAACTATATTTATACTAAGAAGCAACCGTCAAAGGAAAAGATGCAATGATGGAAAGGTCATAATGAGACCTGTAGCTTCGTAAAGTGAAACTGTAAAAGAGCCTTAAAAAGCGCTGCAAAGTCGCAGAACCAATAAAAAGATGCCACGTGTAATAAGCATTAAATGGAAGTGACAATTGAAGCGTCGATTCTACAATAGCATTAATGGCGGTAAATAATCCTGCTTTAATAAAATTCACTTCCCAAATATTCAATTGATGAATAAATGGCAAGTGGGGGGACTATCAGTATTGGAAAAAATTGAGTTTACATATTGAAGTGATTGAAAGATGACGTGTCATGACATGAAGGCTGGTCAAAGAATGATGATTAGCAAAGAGGCACGAGCTGCAACAGATACGAGCAGAGGCACAAGCAGTTACTCAAAAGACTCGACGCTCGTACTTATTTAAATCCGCAAATTAAGGAGAATGAATCTGACAGCACAAGAGAGTACAGATACAGTATTTAATAAGCATTAAATACTAAAAACGTTAGAGAATATGTATTAAATTACAATGATTATGTAACGTAGCATTTAATGCCTTTAATTGTCTATAATGTCCTGATTATAACAAAGGCAAAACATATATCTTAGAGATAGCTATAAAAAGGAGAAAGCTGGTCATTTGTAAGGACACGCAAGATCATCTGAATATACTGGTTTACTTTGTTTTCTTCTGTCTATCTTATTGTTAGACTNTTTTGGTTAAACAAATTGGTTTCGTTACCGGGAATCTGATAATCTATTCTTTCTTAGCCTAACCTTTTTTGTTGACATTAACCATGTCAAACATTAATGACAACACCCAAGGAAACCAAGGAAACTATCAACTCCAGGGGAATCCACAGGATGATCACACCCCGATCCCTTTTCCACAAAGCTCCATTCGGCGGTCTCGAGAAGGCACTCCTGATGGGTCTCATGCAAATGGAAACGCTCAATTTGAAAATGATGAAGCTATCAATGAAGCTTTGCAAAAGCTAATCGCTCAACAGGTCAATAAGGCTCTTGAGGTCTTTGTCAGCCAGTTACTTGTTGTACCACCAACACCCACTCCAAATAACAACATTTTGGACAACCCTCGTTCTGGGCTTGCTAATTCAAGCAGTGGTGGAATCCCCGGCGACTCACGAGAGGGAGAACCAGGTAACTTAGTCAATTCTGATTTACAAAATTTAGTATTAATATTGCAGAAATAGCTCAAAGAGCAAAGTGACCGCATAGAGAAAATACCTGGAGTACCACCCGTAATCAAAGGGATAGATATGGACAAATATTCACAACAACCTTGGAAGCCAAGTGCTGCTCCCCTCCCAATTTCAAAGAAATTCAAAATGCCCGATATTCCAAAATACGATGGAACAACTGATCCATGAGACCACGTGACTGCATTCACAATAGGCGTAAAAGGCAACGACTTGACCAAACAAGAAATTGAATCAGTATTGGTCAAAAAAATCGGTGAAACACTCACTAAGGGAGCATTAACATGGTATTCTCTTTTACCCGAAAATTCCATAAATTCTTTTGCTGAGCTTGCAGATTCATTTATCAAAGCACATTCGGGAGCTCAAAAAGTCGAAAAAAGAATAGAAGATATTTTCAAAATCAAGCAAGGGGACCCAGAGTTGCTTAGAGAGTTCGTGGATAGGTTCCAGCGTGAAAGAATGACGTTACTGCGTGTACCTGACAATTGGGCAGCTATAGCCTTCACTAGTAATTTGAATGTAAAAAGCTCAGAAGCCACGAGGCGACTCAAGGAAAGTCTTCGTGAATTCCCAGCAACAACGTGGAATGACGTTTATAATAGGTATAGCACGAAGCTAAGAATAGAAGAGGATATTCTCTCACAGTCTCAAAAAGAGGAAAAGGTAAGTTCAAGACCGTCGAAAACCGAAAAAAGGTCCAGTAAAAACAGGTACGAACCATATATGGGCCCATCGGGAAAAGATTCATGATCAAAACAGGACAATTCAAGGTACGATCATAGATCGAGGAATAGAGAGTCAGGCTCATCATCAAGATTTGGGAATGATCGAAACACGCGAGAGTCGCGGGATGATGATAGAAACTTGAAGGCAAGATTCGACGGTTATAATTTTAATGTGAGCACTTCCGAGCTCGTAGCTGTTTTAAGAAGCATGGGAGACAAGGTGCGGTGGCCAAAATAAATGAGATCGAATCCAAACAGGCGCAATCCTGATCACTGGTGCGAATTTCAGAATGATCATGGTCATAAAACGAGAGACTGTAGGTTGCTACAAGGCGAAGTTGATCAGCTATGAAAACAAGGGTATCTCACCGAATTATTCAGTAAGAAAGGTAAGCAAGCACACATGAAGAATAGCAGGAGCCCCCTAAACCACCTTCTCCCAAAAGGACCGTTAATGTTATAAGCGGAGGTGAAGACATCAATGGTGTGACGTACACAACAGCCAATAAAGTTTCCAAAGTCACAATTACCCACGGGAAGCAGGTGCGACATGTCTTAGAGGAAGAAAGTATTATGTTTGATGATGCGGATGCGGATGGCGTATTATTTCCACATAATGATGCACTGGTAATATCTCTACTTATACATGATACTAATGTGAAACGAGTTTTGATTGATCCAGGTAGTTCCGTGAATATTATTCTGCTAAGAGTACTACGCGAGATGCAAGTTGAAGATAAATTAATACCAAAGGCGCATACTTTGTCCGGATTTAATAATTCCAGCGTCATAACGAAAGGGGAGGTACTACATTCGCAGAAGGAGTTGTCAAAGATATAAAGTTTAAGGTGGTAGATATGAAGATGACTTACAATATGATTCTCGGGAGACCATGGATCCACGAGATAGATGTCGTTCCGTCGACTTTACACCAAGTAATTAAATTTCCATCACCATGGGGAATATGTCAAATCCGTGGAGATCAACATACATCCAGGAGCATCAACTCCGTAGCAGATTCAAGTACGAGAAACGAAGAAAAATAGCAGTTACAGAATCCAGTTGAGGGTACCACAACACAAACCTCAACTAAACAAGGGCGAACAGATATGGACTCAAGGCCTGATGCCATTCAAGAACCAGAGGAAAACGAAAATATCAAAACAACAATTGAAGAACTGGAGGCTGTAGTGTTATCCACACAATGGCCTGAAAGGAAAGTCTATGTAGGGTCCAATCTAAGCCAGGACATGAAAGTTAAGTTGATTGAATTTTTGAAAACTAACATGGATTGTTTTGCTTGGTCCTATTCTGATATGACAGGGATACCACCGGAGGTAGTGACTCACAAATTAAACGAAGACCCATCATATCCTCCTGTCAAACAAAAGAAAAGAAAGCAAGGAACTTTCAAAAAACAGGTGATTCAAGATGAGGTCCAAAAATTACTAAAAATTGGGTCTATCCGTGAGATAAAGTATCCTAATTGGTTAGCCAACACTATTGTGGTACCGAAAAAGAATGGTAAATGGCGAGTTTGTGTAGACTACACCGACCTTAACAAAGCTTGTCCTAAAGATTCTTTTCCATTATCATATATAGATCAACTAATTGATGCTACTGCAGGGCATGAATTGTTAAGCTTTTTAGATGCGTATTCAGGATACAACTAGATCAAAATGGATCCTATATATGAAGATTTTTTTTTATTTATAACAGACAAGGGGACTTACTGTTATAAAGTAATGCCCTTTGGTCTTAAAAATGTTAGTGCAACATATCAAAGACTAGTGACCAAAATGTTTCAAGAACATTTGGAAAAAACTATGGAGGTCTATATAGACGATATGCTCGTTAAAACTCAACATTCAGGGGATCATATATCACACTTGTCTGATACGTTTCAGATCTTACGAAAATTCAATATGAAATTAAATCCTTAGAAATATGCATTCGGTGTTGCATCAGGTAAGTTTTTGGGTTTTCTTGTTTCTAACCGTGGTATTGAAGTGAATCCCACACAGATTAAGGTCATTAAAGAAATCCCTGACATGCTTACAAGTAAAAAAGAAGTACGGAGGTTGACATGAAGAATTGCAGCCTTGGGGAGATTCATTTCCAAATCATCGGAAAAGTGCTTTAAATTCTTTTCAGCTCTTAAAAAGCAAGATCAATTCGAATGGACCGAGGAATGTCAACAGGCACTCAAAAATTTGAAGACATACTTATCAAATCCGTTGTTGCTCGCAAAACCAAAGGTTGGCGAAAGATTGCTCATCTACCTTGCTGTCTCCGAAGTAGCAGTAAGTGTTGTGTTAGTTCATGAAGACCAAGGTAAACAATCTCCGATTTATTATGTCAGCAAATCTTTATTAGACGCGGAGACGCGGTATCCTCAATTAGAAAAGCTTGCACTTGCACTAATCATGGCATCTAGAAAAGAAAACTAAGGCCTTATTTTCAATGTCACCCTATTGCTGTAGTAACTGCTTATCCATTACACAATATATTACACAAGTATGAGTTGTCAGGTAGGTTAGCCAAATAGGCTATAGAATTAAGTGAATATGACATCACATACCAGCCTAGAACCGCGATAAAATCTCAAGTGTTAGCAGATTTTGTGGTTGATTTTAGCCAAGGAATGCAATTGGAAGCAGAAAAAGAATTACAGGTGTTCAACGGATCTAATCCGGGAATTTGGACCTTATTTACTGATGGTTCATCTAATGTGAAGGGTGCAGGCTTAGGAATTGTTTTGGTACCACCTACGGGTGAAACCATTCGACAAGCCACTAAATGTCATTCTATAACTAACAATGAGGCAGAGTATGAAGCTGTGATTGCAGGTTTAGAACTAGCACGAGAACTCGGCATTAATCAAATTGTAATCAAAAGCGATTCGCAGCTCATAGTTAATCAAATGCTGGGGACTTATACGACAAGGGAAGCACGGATGCAGCAGTACTTAGAGAAGGTACCGGATCTGATCAGGCAATTCCAAACCTGGAAAGTTACGCAATACCAAGAGATAAAAATGTCGAGGCGGACGCCCTAGCCAATCTTACATCTACGGTAGACGTGGAAAGCAATGAAAATGCTTCCGTAATTCATTTGTTTCATTCAGTACTCGATCCAGATAAAAATGAGGTAAATTTTAATAACTTAACCTGGGATTGGAGGAACGAGATTGTTGCTTTTTTGCAGTATGGAACTGTCCTTGAAGACAAGTAAAAAGCTCACGCGCTTCGAATAAAGGTTGCTCGATATTATTTAAAGCAAGGCAATCTTTATCGAAAAATGTTCGGTGGTCCCTTAGCAAGATGCCTCGGGCCTTCTCAAACAGAATATGTAATGAGAGAAATACACGAGGGGCATTATGGGAATCACGCCGGAGGAAGATAACTGGTAAGAACCATGATTAGGGCAAGTTATTATTGGCCTAAATGGAAGAAGAAACGGAAAATTTCGTGGCTAAATGTGATAAATGCCAAAGATACGGTAATAACATGCATAGACCTGCGGAGTTGTTACATCCGGTCATTGCACCGTGGCCTTTTATGAAGTGGGGGATGGATATCGTGGGTCCACTACCACAAGCAAAAGGACAGGTAAAATTCTTGCTTGTACTCATTGACTATTTTACTAAATGAGTGGAAGCAGGAGCATTCAAACAGGTGCGAGAAAAAGAAGTTAGAGATTTAATTTGGCGAAATATCATATGTCGATTCGGTGTGCCAAAGGAAATCGTGTGTGATAATGGCCCTCAATTTATAGGTGCACAAATCACAGAGTTTTTTCAAAGTTGGCAGATCAAAAGGATTACATCCACACCTTATCATCCGGTGGGAAATGAACAAGCTGAGTCAACAAACAAAGTCATTATCAACAATTTAAAGAAGCGTTTGGAGGAATCCAAAGGTAATTGGCCAAAATTGCTACCTGGTGTTTTATGGGCATACCACACAACAACAAAAACAAGTACGGGAGAAACACCATTCTCATTGGTTTATGGAGATGAAGCCTTAATTCCAGTAGAGATGGGAGAGCCAAGCACGAGGTTTACACAAGCGTCAGAAGAATCCAATGACGAAGAAATGCGCATAAACCTCGAGCTACTTGAAGGAAAAAGGGAAGCTGCATTAATAAGAATGGCAGCTCAAAAGCAGGTCATGGAACGATACTACAATCGAAAAGCGCGCCTAAGATACTTCAAGATTGGGGACTTTGTGCTCAAAAACGTTTTTCAATCTACGAAGGCGGCTAATGCGGGAAAATTGAGTCCAACCTGGGAAGGACCCTACAGGATTCTAGTATCGTAGGAAAAGGAGCATACGAGCTAGAAACGATGGATGGCAAGATACTACCTTCACACTGGAATGCCGTTCACCTGAAGAGATACTATTTCTAAGGAGTATCCACGGTCAGGTATCCATATTTTAAAATTTTATTTTTGAATTGTTAAAATTTTACTAACGATTTTAGATGATAGGCAAAAAGCTATCCCGTACTAAATGATGTCACGACCTGCAAGGCACGTGGAATAAATTAAAATTCCCGGTCTAGGGTTACAACTATTCTGATAGAAATTCAGAAGGGTTAAGCAGTCTTCATCTATAATCGCACCTCCAAGTCCCGTGTGTTTTTCCTTTTCAGGGAAAGGACCAAATGAGAGGAACAATCAAGTGCTCGAGACTTCATACTTCAAAGCTCAAACACTTGGGGGACTATATAATATACATAGACATGTGTATAAAAAAGGTAAAGAAGATTGGGAAATAATCAAAGTTCAAGCCTGAAAAGTTCACTCATTGAATGAGTCAAGTGCAGAGCAAAGTCACGAGCTAAGGCCAAAGAAAAACCTTATCATAGTTAGGTTAAAGGCAATGTACTGAAACGGGTTATAAGTAAAAACCTTGTGTTCATTTTCTTTTTTGAAATGTACTGAAACGGGTTATAAGTAAAAACCTTGTGTTCATCTTCTCTTTTGAAATCTGTTATAAGGAAAACAGTTACGAGAGAGTTATAGAAGTAATTTAAATACATGCAAAGTGTTATTTAAAACTTGACAAAGTTCAAATAAAAACTTGTCGAAGTTATTCCAAAAAACGTGTGTATTCCTATTTCTTTTATCGTACATTAACACCATTATGAAGTTGAGACGTCTTCTTTGTTAAATGTCGAATATAAAAGGGCCCTCTTTTATAAAATTCATGATTAAATCAAGTATTCATGAAGTTAAAAAAAACAGAAGCATTTTTTTGAAAAATAAAAATGCAATTTATTCAGTAAGCCTTTAAAAATAAAGGCAAGAATAAACAAAACAGAAGTTCGAACAACAACGGAAACTTCTTAATATTAAAAAAGTTTAGACTAAGTATGAACTTAGTCATAAACCAAAAGTTGTTTATACAGAGCGCCCCATGAAAGGTTTGGGGACTTAACATTTTCAACAAACCCTTAAAAAGGACCAAGGGTTACAACCATATACCACCAAAAAGAAAAAAAAGTCAAACATCATAAACTTTCACTGAGAAGTTGACGGAACTAAAGCAGGGTCATCAGCAGCAGCAGGCTCAACTTGACTTGGAGAAGTGGGGATACACGTATCATCTTCAACATTTCCAGAAGCTTCAGCCACGGGAGAAGAAAAATCTTGGTTCTGCTGAGTCTTCTCAATAGTCTCTTTGATCTTGGCTAACTCAGACTCCAAGTTAAAATTCTCCTGGCTAACTTCAACAAGGGTATCATGGCGAGAATTCAAAAATGCCCAACTCACTTCAATTGCAGTTTTATCTTCAAGAATTTCGTAATCTCTTTCCCAGTCAACAATTTTATTTCTTAACTTCTCATTTTCAGCCAAGGCAGATTCAAAAGAAGTTTGAAGAGATGCGTGGGAATTTTCTAAGGAGAGAACCTTATCAGAAGATACTCGGAGGTCTTCTTGAGTTTGAGTCAAAGTCTGCACGAGTTCACCAACATATGCTTCTTTTTCACCCAAGAGAGCCTTCAACTCTCTGATTTCTTCACTTGCCTTGGAAAGTTGCTCGGAAAAAGAGGTTTCTAGACGAGCCTTTTCCTTATCTGCTTGATTTGAAGAAGCTTTTTCAACTGCCAACTCTGAAGTCAAAGCCCGAACCTGCTGCTCTAAGGTACTTTTACTTTCTTCTAATGTTTCCACGTCGATCTGAAGACTTTCATACTGTTTCTTCCAATTATCCGCCTCCACTTGGTAGTCACGCACTAATTGCTCTGAGAGGGTAACCCTTTTCATCATCTCCGTGCCAATTAGATTGACCTAAAAAAGAGGGGGAAAATGATAACCCTGAAGATAGAAAAATGAAAAAGTAAAGTTTGAAAAAGGGATACCTTTAAAGAAGCATGCACTATATCATTCATGAAGGTCAAAGAACTGTGGCTATCAAGCTTAGCTCTCTCAACTGGACCAATCAAAGGCTTTAGTCACACGTCAGCTTGACCTGATTTCCTCAAAAGGTTACCTTCAGCAGGGACTTCAATGGTAACTTGCCTCATAGCTCCACTCCTACTTGAGGAACCAACTTCTGTGTAAGGAGGAGTAGTTGAGGGAGGAACTGTAGAAGCAGTCAAAACAGCCTGGGGAGGAACAGTAACAGCCACGACCGGCAAAGGAGGTATCACAGGAATGGGAGTAGAAAAATAAGCAAGAGGTGCTTCATTAGAAATTGGACCAAAATGTTCGCCACCAAACCCGCGGTTAAAAAGTTGCTCAACTGAATCATGAGCAGCAACGGGAACGTCATCATCAGGAATCTACACCGGGGCTTCAGCAGACTCGGTAAGAGGAGCAGAATGAGGGGGAGATGCTTCATCATAAGAAATGATTCGTCTACGAGCTCGTGGCCTTTTTACCAAGGAACCCTCATCTTCCTCTTCTTCAGAGTCTTGGTCACCCACAACTTTCCTTTTCGATGAAGAACCCAAGATTATCTCTTGGGCCCTTTCCAAAGAAATACGGGAAGCTACGACCGCCTCAGCACTAATCCCTCGAACGGCAAATCCTGGTAAAAAGAAGGATTAAAATAAGTTCTGGAAAAAACAATAGAGTTATATAAAAAAAAACTCTTACCATGAGTTTTCACTTTCCAACCAAATCGTTGGGAAAGATTCTTCCAAGATCTACCCTCAGTTGGGGCTGTATTTAACAACTTTTCTACCCAACCACGGAAATTTAGAATTTCGTCAACAATTCCCATGGTTGCTGGGAAAGAAAAGGAAAATTAGAATAATGATCATCAAAATTGAAGAAAAAAGGGACGAAAAATTTATTAAAAAGAAAACTCACGTGCAAAATTCCACTTCTTGGGGAAGGAAACATTTTCATCACCCACTAAACCAACAGTGGGGGTAGCAACAAACCTGGCATACCAGCCACGGTCTCTGTCATCTTCTGGATTGACCAGAACTCTTTTACTCCTTGCTACTAAAGTAAAAACACCTTGGCGAAAGAGTCTGGTAGAGTAAAGGTGAATTAAATGGGCAAAAGTGAAAGGCACACTGGCCATGTTAGTCAAATGCCTCAAACAGGCAACAGCTAGGGGTGGGCATAAAATCCGAAAAACCGAATTCCGAACCAAACCGAATTAATTTGGTATTTCGGTTTTGGTTTTTTCGGTATTTCAGTTCATTTCGGTATTTTGGTATTTCGGTAATTCGGTTCGGTATATGGTATTGGATTTTTGATATTTCGGTATTTCGGTATACTGAAATACCAAAATAGTTTAGTCCAAACCCAATTTTGTTTTTATTTTTTAGCCCAATAACCTTAAGCCCACGCCCCAAAAAATGAACATGCTTGTAGCACATTGGATATCTTATTTCTTTTGCATATCCATGTTATAACTTGCAATACATGGTGCTTTCTCAAACTGATTGTTAATTCTGTTACTTGAAGCTAATTCTAATATTAAAAAGATAAATCAAATTTTCCTTGTCAATTCACTGATGATGGACAAGCTTGGCGCTGACGGTTTAGCCAGAAATAAAAAACAAACAGAAGAATTTTGATGTTTTGGTCAGATATGTAATAGAATCAAATAAAAAAAAGTCAGATATGTAATAGAAGCAGAACCTAGAGATGCAAATACAGAGTAACTGCATGAGCAACCATATCTTATGCATATATCATTATAACTAAATTTGCTTTCCGGTGAAGATTTGGTTTAAACCGAAATCGTACCAAAGACCGAACCAAAATAAGAAATACCGAACCGTACCGAAATATTTTGATACGGTATTTGGTATACACAATTGATAAGTCGAATACCGAACCGAAATTCTTAAATACCGAATCGAAGTACCGAATGCCCACCCCTAGCAACATCCCTCCACACTATAGGGCCAATTTGACCTAAGCAAATGTTGAAAAAACGACAGAATTCAAGTATAACAGGATCAATAGCAGGCTTAAAACCCAATGTGAAAGGGTAAGTGTAAACAAAAGAAAACCAGTTAAGTAGGAGGTAATTCTTTGGTTCGCATTAGGGATTATAATGGGAAAGTCATGGCTCCAATGGCAATCTCTACGAACTATTGAAATCAGACCTTCAGTGATTTGAGTTGGATAAATATCAGCACGATCTAAAGAGGACAATTGGTTTCTAAGGGATTCTCTATCATTGTAGAAAGATAGTTCCGCAGGAACTATTTCTTCTACTGTAGGTTCACGAACAGGTTCAGAGGGTTCCTTACCTTGGAAGAAGAACTTTGAGAAAAAGAACCTCTGGTTCTAAAAGAAGAACTGGAACTAGATGAAGGAAGGGAAGAACCACGTATGGATGAAGACCCTAAATTACGAAGTCTACCTCCTCTTCTGCTCCTACTAGGGGCAAGAGGAAAGTTATCAACTATGGGGACTTTTCTAGGGTTAGGGTTTGATGAAGACATGATAGTACGAGGAAGAAGCAAACAAAAATTCGAGAATTGAATATTCAGAGAACTTTATGTGATAAGGACAAAGGCAAAAACTATATTTATACTAAGAAGCAACCGTCAAAGAAAAGATGCAATGATGGAAAGGTCATAATGAGACCTGTAGCTTCGTAAAGTGAAACTGTAAAAGAGCCTTAAAAAGTGCTGCAAAGTCGCAGAACCAATAAAAAGATGTCACATGTAATAAGCATTAAATGGAAGTGACAATTGAAGCGTCGATTCTATAATAGCATTAATGGCGGTAAATAATCCTGCTTTAATAAAATTCACTTCCCAAATATTCAATTGATGAATAAATGGCAAGTGGGGGAAAAATCTGTATTGGGAAAATTGAGTTTACATATTGAAGTGATTGAAAGATGACGTGTCATGACATGAAGGCTGGTCAAAGAATGATGATTAGCAAAGAGGCACGAGCTGCAACAGATACGAGCAGAGGCACAAGCAGTTACTCAAAAGACTCGACGCTCGTACTTATTTAAATCCGCAAATTAAGGAGAATGAATCTGACAGCACAAGAGAGTACAGATACAGTATTTAATAAGCATTAAATACTAAAAACGTTAGAGAATTGTATTAAATTACAATGATTATGTAACGTAGCATTTAATGCCTTTAATTGTCTTATAATGTCCTGATTATAACAAAGGCAAAACTATATCTTAGAGATAGCTATAAAAAGGAGAAAGTGGTCATTTGTAAGGACACGCAAGGACATACTGAATATACTGGTTTACTTTGTTTTTCTTCTGTCTATCTTATTGTTAGCAAAATCAATTTCCTTTATTCATTCTGATTATCAGTAACCGAAGTTCTTCTAAATTAAAGCTTTGACTGAAGTTTTACTTTTTGGTTAAACAATTAACTGGACTTTTTCCTTCTTTGGAGTGATTATGTTTAGTCCAAACTTGTTAAACTAGTAAGCAAAAGCAAATGATCTCTCGTCAGAAAAGAAAATAATGTATCGTCAACTACCAGGTTAATCAGAACTAAAGAGGCAAGCAGTAATAGGCAATACTTCATTGGTGCAAAAGTTGGAAGCCTTTAGTACAATCATATCGGACTTATTTACGTCTCAGCGTAATACCAACGGAGAAAAGCATAACCATCAACCACAGGCCTTATTTAAAGGAGAAAAACAAAGAATCATCAGAAAGTGAAACCATGAATTGATTAAATATTCATCAACACATATATATACTGTATGTGGCATAAAGTGTTGGAAGTATACATACATCAAGACTTGAGCTTTAAATAAAAAATGAAATTAATTTTTGGTTTTGTGCCTTTTGGGGAAAGTATAATACACGAAGGGAATAAGAGTGTGACAAAAGCAGGTGCCCGCTGCTCCATGTCCAACTTGGAAGATTATGTTCATTATCCAACGTTATGGGATATGTTGGCCTTCTCTTAGTTTTGAGTATCATGTAGTATCATAACTTTGTACTCCTGTACGTTAACAAATCTAAGAAACTATTTGTTGATTTGGTATGATCCAACCTATGGTTTTAAGCGCTCTGAACTTTGGCTAGGTGAGACAACCATAGAGTTGTACTCATCTTGATCCCTTAAGTAAATCTCCAAGCTGCATCATCTAAATGGACTAAGTAGAACACCCCACAACAAAATTGGAGCATCTTTTGGGGGCATTACTAGTCTGAATAGTCTCTGTCTGAACAGCATAAGCACGCTGAGTAGTCTGAACTTGTGCTAGTGTGGTAATGTGGCACATAATCATACCCACTGGAGCGCCTTTGGCATCAAACGGTTCTTACATTTGGAAGATTAATGCCCAGTTGAGCTTTCCTAACCTGCTCCTTATAAGTCCTAGAGATGATGCCAGGGCTACCTCCCACACCCACACCAACCAAAGTATTCAATTTGCCTTAATAAATACAATAAGACATGGACCACTCTTAACTAACTCCAATAATGACATTAAAAAGAGTTGCACTGCATTGAATTTGATCTCCTTATCTTTAAAGCAACTTGGGTTTTCCGAAAAAGAAAGAGAGCAACCATTCTAGGCCACCTCGAATTTTCATGCGGTATTTCCAAAACTTGCTAAGGTAAATCCCTCCGTCCCAGATAATTAATAAAAAGTGATGTTCAAAGTATGAGTGTCAAATCAATTATTTTACGTCTTAAATCAAGAATAATCCTTAGATGCTTACTTAAAATTTTATATTTAAAATAAAACGTACCTTAAGTTTAAACTTTTTTATAATAAAATATTTATAAAAAATGTACGAAAAAGTTTACTAGTAAAAAACTTTTGCCAACTACTCTTTGAAGGACTAAAGATATTTTTTTCAATTACCTGAATCACAGGCAATGTAGGTGACTGTAGATCACGGCGCACACTCTCGAATAATCTCTTTAATCTAAATTTGTACAATTTGGCATCCTCAAGATTCTAGGTATCACTCTCACCTTGGTACCATAGCAAAGCTTGGAGCTTCCCACCTCCTTGCAACGCAGCCTCTGTCCTTCTTATCATCTGATTATACAAAACACCCCCACGAACCCATTCACTTATATTTGTACCTCCAATAGCACAAGGCACCAAACCAATCACTCCAAAGCTTGGATCTTTCTCTAGAACTGAATTGGCAAATGACATTCCTGGCCCAACCCCACAAACTTTACCCAAATCTATGTCTTGGTGAAGTGGTTCTTGAGCTTCAAACCATGTTAATCCTGCACTGAGTCTGAGGATATTTGGATTGGATTGACATTCTGGTGGAATTACACCATCCCATGTTTCATTAACTATGCCATTTTGGCCATGGTTGGTGACACCACCTCGGCCCGGACATGTTACTTTGTCCGGCTAATATGAATATGTTTTGGACAAGTGAAGTTGAAACATTTGCTAGATCTGCGGTATTTACCCATCTAATGTGTGTTAGAAGTATTAACCAAAGAAAAGGGATCATTGTTTTTGTGAAATTGAGGCAAAATGAGACATCAAGCAAGTCTCTCTATAAGAAAGAAAGAATATAGGAAGGGCAGGTAGGAGTGTGAAAAGGTGAGGCCCATTCTTTAAGCAAGATGTATTGATTTCTTTATTACAACTGTATAGGATTTTTTTATTCCAACCTGCTACTTTATTTATCAGCTGTTGAATAAGACTAGGAGACAAACTTTTTAGCTGTTCAAGTTTCCACATCTAAGCATTTGTCAATTCCACCTCATTAAACTACTGTCTTCACGGGCACTTTAATTTGTATCATCATATTACTTGATCACTTTCATTTCCATATCCTTGTGTTAGAAAATGACTCTACCAGTTATTTACGGTGTCTTTTCCTGCCATTTAAAGAAGGCAACGAAAGGAAACCCAACATATGCACCAGGTATTGCATCTTGCTAGTTTTTAAGAGTAGAATATGAATAGTAACCTAATAATTGCAACTTGCATCGTTTTACTACTATTCATAAGCATATGCTTATCCGGGAAAATGAAGAAGAATGACCATCTTTTACCCCCCATGATCACTAACTTTACCAATCCTCCGGGAATAAGAATATAATTAGAAATACTCAAGGGTGTGGCCCAGTGGTCAATGAAGTGAGTTAGAATCATGAGGTCTCATGTAAAAATCGTGATCAATTATACACGTGTACTTCTTGTACACTAAGAGGTCGTTTGGTAGCTGGTTAGAAGAAAGGTTATTCATGTATAAGGGGTAACATAACTTATACCATGTTTGGTAGGCAATAGTTATTTTGTATAAAATTCTACATAACTAATACCATGTTTGGTTGACATTTTTCAATTATGCATAAATAATACATGTATAAGTTATGAGTCAATCTGTGAATTATTTTATGCGGGGTAGAAGATGGAATAACTAATACATGTATTAGTAATACATGGATAAAATACTGAAATGACAAATTTACCCCTATCACTTTACACATAAGGCTTCCTTATTTCTCTGCCAACCCGTCAACAGGTTTCACTTGCTTTCACTTGCCAACTATATACCTTGTCTTCTCTCATTTTTAAAGAACAAACTAGCAAAAGCAAACTGGAGAAGCCACTAGAAAATGGAAATACCAAAACTAAGAAGTGAAAATCAAATATGTCTAAACTTCACATAGTTCAGTAGTATGACGAAGAAGTGAAAGTAACACCCAAAGTTCCTAACTAAATTGTTTCCTACATAAATGGAAAGAGAGAAAAAACAATGCAAAAGAAGGCCAGGGGTATAGTTGTAAACAAGCATTTTACTTTAAATTTATATAATGTATATCAATTTCTAATACAACAAACCAAACATTCAAAAAAATAATCTCTGCATAACTAATACCTGCATAAATAATCCCTGCATTACTTATCCCTACATAATTAATCCCTGCATAACTAATACATGTAAAACTAATACCTGCATAACTCTAACCGGCAACCAAACGACCCCTAAGCACTCCATTTGTGGTGTTGGGCAAGTTATGTCTCCCACCAATCCAACATTTAATTAATTACCCCTAATTAATTTCTTGATCTCAATTCACATTAATATTGATGACGTTAACATACTGCATATATTTATTATCATGGTCTTGTGATATAGCACAAGTTCGTAGCCTCTTTAGGCATACATAAAATTATTATCTCTAATCATCATTGTCACACTTTTATGACTTAAATCATTTCGGGACTTCATTCGTTAACACAATGAGAATCTAAGCCTTGGAGGATAGAGTTATCCGGTACCTCTTGCTGGAGAGAGCTGGCAGCTATCCCATGGAACTAGTCAACTAGTTGAGGTGTGTGCAAGCTGACCCATACACCACCATTATTAAAAAAGAATACAATTAGAAATAGCATTTTTTTAAAAAAGGAAACTCCTCCACTTATTTTACTGGTGAATACCTTTCTAGACCAGAGAGCCCATTTTTTAACTTTACCAATCCTCAAGGAAAAAGAATATAAATAAGATTTTAAAAAAATAGCTCCACCTATTTTTACTGGTGAATCCCTTTCTAGACCAGAGATCCATTTAGAGGAAGAATTGGTAACAAACAGCAAACGAGAAATTCTAGAATACACAGATTACTTGCACGAGCAAAAAGGAAATATAAAATTAAAGCAAATGCAATCTACTGCTTTAACGTTTACAATTATACCATTACAAACAGAGAAGCATTATCTACCACGCAATCTAAGGAATCAGAAATATGCTCTACGGCAAAAAGGGGAAAAATTTCTCATGTTAGATAACGAAAATTTATCCACAAACAAACGCCATAACCATAAAATCATGCATTTCGAATATCTGCAGTACTTCAATTAAAATCTCAGTTCGCGATCCAAAGATACTTCTAGAATTTTACACTAGCAAGCAAATACACTTCAATGAAAAACGTCATTTCAACACATAAGAAATCAGAATACACAAATTACCGAGCAGAGCCACACAATGAATTGATACGACAGGACTAGATCAGTTCAAGGCCAGCAACAGAAGCATGGTCCAAATTGAGAGTAAAACCATTACTTGAATCAATAACTCCGTAACGCTGCAGAATTTGAGCTTCTTATTCTTCAATTTCTCCTTTAAAATCTTCATCTTCAATTCCTCCACCTCTTTTGAATTCTCCTCATTCTGAAATTATCAAAAATCAGAAACTTGAAAAAAACCCGCTTTCTACGGAATCAAACGCATGGAAACGGAAGAAAGGGAAACAAAATGAAGACCTTGTTTTGGTCAATGATAGCAGAATTAAGAGTGGTCTTCTTCAACGATGAGACTAGAATTGCAGCTTTGGCACATTGAATCGCGACTTTCGATTTGAGAGGTTCAGCTATTTCTCTTTCACTGGTGATGTCCTCCATTTTCTCTGTGTTTTACCCGCGCTCTACTGCTTTTCTAATGGGTACGGTTTCAAATGGTAAGAGACGGAAAAAGGGTTCTACACTTCTAGTTCGCGTGAACTTCAATACAGTATTTAAAACGCTCTATTTAAAACGGTCATAACTAGGACTCGCCCAGGGCTCGCCCCGGGGTCGGAGCACTATTAAAACGGCCCCTGGACTTATGTGTNAAAGAGGCACGAGCTGCAACAGATACGAGCAGAGGCACAAGCAGTTACTCAAAAGACTCGACGCTCGTACTTATTTAAATCCGCAAATTAAGGAGAATGAATCTGACAGCACAAGAGAGTACAGATACAGTATTTAATAAGCATTAAATACTAAAAACGTTAGAGAATCTGTATTAAATTACAATGATTATGTAACGTAGCATTTAATGCCTTTAATTGTCTATAATGTCCTGATTATAACAAAGGAAAAACGTATATCTTAGAGATAGCTATAAAAAGGAGAAAGCTGGTCATTTGTAAGGACACGCAAGATCATCTGAATATACTGGTTTACTTTGTTTTCTTCTGTCTATCTTATTGTTAGCAAAATTAATTTCCTTTATTCATTTCTGATTATCAGTAACTCGAGTTCTTCTAAATTAAAGCTTTGACTGAAGTTTTACTTTTTGGTTAAACAATTAACTGGACTTTTCCTTCTTTGGGAGTGATTATGTTAGTCCAAACTTGTTAAACTAGTAAGCAAAAGCAAATGATCTCTCGTCAGAAAAGAAAATAATGTATCGTCAACTACCAAGGTTAATCAGAACTAAAGAGGCAAGCAGTAATAGGCAATACTTCATTGGTGCAAAAGTTGGAAGCTTTAGTACATCATATCGGACTTATTTACTCCTCAGCGTAATACCACGGAGAAGCATAACCCATCAACCACAGGCCTTATTTAAGGAGAAAAACAAAGAATCATCAGAAAGTGAAACCATGAATTGATTAAATATTCATCAACACATATATATACTGTATGTGCATAAGTGTTGGAAGTATACATACATCAAGACTTGAGCTTTATAAAAAATGAAATTAATTTTTGGTTTGTGCCTTTTGGGGAAGTATAATTACACGAAGGGAATAGAGTGTGACCAAAGCAGGTGCCCGCTGCTCCATGTCCACTTGGAAGATTATGTTCATTATCCAACATTATGGGATATGTTGGCCTTCTCTTAGTTTTGAGTATCATGTAGTATCGTAACTTTGTACTCCTGTACGTTAACAATATCTAAGAAACTATTTGTTGATTTGGTATGATCCCAACCTATGGTTTTAAGCGCTCTGAACTTTTGGCTGAGGTGAGACAACCATAGACGTTGTACTCATCTTGATCCCTTAAGTAAATCTCCAAGCTGCATCATCTAAATGGACTAAGTAGAACACCCACAACAAAATTGGAGCATCTTTTGGGGGCATTACTAGTCTGAATAGTCTCTGTCTGAACAGGCATAAGCACGGCCTGAGTAGTCTGAACTTGTGCTAGTGTGGTAATGTGCACATAATCCATACCCACTGGGAGCCCTTTGGCATCAACGGTTCTTACATTTGGAAGATTAATGCCCAGTTGAGCTTTCCTAACCTGCTCCTTATAAGGTCCTAGAGATGATGCCAGGGCTACCTACACCCACACCCACACCAACCAAAGTATTCAATTTGCCTTAATAAATCCAATAAGACATGGACCACTCTTAACTAACTCCAATAATGACATTAAAAAGAGTTGCACTGCATTGAATTTGATCTCCTTATCTTTAAAGCAACTTGGGTTTTCCGAAAAAGAAAGAGAGCAACCATTCTAGGCCACCTCGAATTTTCATGCGGTATTTCCAAAACTTGCTAAGGTAAATCCCTCCGTCCCAGATAATTAATAAAAAGTGATGTTCAAAGTATGAGTGTCAAATCAATTATTTTACGTCTTAAATCAAGAATAATCCTTAGATGCTTACTTAAAATTTTATATTTAAAATAAAACGTACCTTAAGTTTAAACTTTTTATAATAAAATATTTATAAAAAATGTACGAAAAAGTTTACTAGTAAAAAACTTTTGCCAACTACTCTTTGAAGGACTAAAGATATTTTTTTCAATTACCTGAATCACAGGCAATGTAGGTGACTGTAGATCACGGCGCACACTCTCGAATAATCTCTTTAATCTAAATTTGTACAATTTGGCATCCTCAAGATTCTAGGTATCACTCTCACCTTGGTACCATAGCAAAGCTTGGAGCTTCCCACCTCCTTGCAACGCAGCCTCTGTCCTTCTTATCATCTGATTATACAAAACACCCCCACGAACCCATTCACTTATATTTGTACCTCCAACAGCACAAGGCACCAAACCAATCACTCCAAAGCTTGGATCTTTCTCTAGAACTGAATTGGCAAATGACATTCCTGGCCCAACCCCACAAACTTTACCCAAATCTATGTCTTGGTGAAGTGGTTCTTGAGCTTCAAACCATGTTAATCCTGCACTGAGTCTGAGGATATTTGGATTGGATTGACATTCTGGTGGAATTACACCATCCCATGTTTCATTAACTATGCCATTTTGGCCATGGTTGGTGACACCACCTCGGCCCGGACATGTTACTTTGTCCGGCTAATATGAATATGTTTTGGACAAGTGAAGTTGAAACATTTGCTAGATCTGCGGTATTTACCCATCTAATGTGTGTTAGAAGTATTAACCAAAGAAAAGGGATCATTGTTTTTGTGAAATTGAGGCAAAATGAGACATCAAGCAAGTCTCTCTATAAGAAAGAAAGAATATAGGAAGGGCAGGTAGGAGTACTGTGAAAAGGTGAGGCCCATTCTTTAAGCAAGATGTATTGATTTCTTTATTACAACTGTATAGGATTTTTTTATTCCAACCTGCTACTTTATTTATCAGCTGTTGAATAAGACTAGGAGACAAACTTTTTAGCTGTTCAAGTTTCCACATCTAAGCATTTGTCAATTCCACCTCATTAAACTACTGTCTTCACGGGCACTTTAATTTGTATCATCATATTACTCGATCACTTTCATTTCCATATCCTTGTGTTAGAAAATGACTCTACCAGTTATTTACGGTGTCTTTTCCTGCCATTTAAAGAAGGCAACGAAAGGAAACCCAACATATGCACCAGGTATTGCATCTTGCTAGTTTTTAAGAGTAGAATATGAATAGTAACCTAATAATTGCAACTTGCATCGTTTTACTACTATTCATAAGCATATGCTTATCCGGGAAAATGAAGAAGAATGACCATCTTTTACCCCCCATGATCACTAACTTTACCAATCCTCCGGGAATAAGAATATAATTAGAAATACTCAAGGGTGTGGCCCAGTGGTCAATGAAGTGAGTTAGAATCATGAGGTCTCATGTAAAAATCGTGATCAATTATACACGTGTACTTCTTGTACACTAAGAGGTCGTTTGGTAGCTGGTTAGAAGAAAGGTTATTCATGTATAAGGGGTAACATAACTTATACCATGTTTGGTAGGCAATAGTTATTTTGTATAAAATTCTGCATAACTAATACCATGTTTGGTTGACATTTTTCAATTATGCATAAATAATACATGTATAAGTTATGAGTCAATCTGTGTATTATTTTATGCGGGGTAGAAGATGGAATAACTAATACATATATTAGTAATACATGGATAAAATACTGAAATGACTAAAATTCCCCTAA
Source organism: Nicotiana attenuata (assembly GCF_001879085.1). Taxonomy (NCBI): domain Eukaryota; kingdom Viridiplantae; phylum Streptophyta; class Magnoliopsida; order Solanales; family Solanaceae; genus Nicotiana; species Nicotiana attenuata. The sequence goes on from NW_017674208.1 coordinate 29,696, forward strand.
TCACTTT
>NW_017674208.1:30403-35774 GCF_001879085.1 Nicotiana attenuata
GGGATATGGCTCGTCGATCAAGCTCGCTTAGGAATACTCTATATGTCTCCCGTCAAGCTGCAAGAAGGTATATACCAAGTTGCTTCTGTACTCTCTTGAAAACCTGCAAAATAAGAAAAGATTTTAGAGCCCTCGGTGCCAACACGATGAAGCTTTTGCAGATACAGTGCAAGAAGCACGACGATCAGCTCGATTAATGGATATCGGTGCCATAGCACGACGTTTCTGCTTTTACAGACACGATGCCAGCGATACGAAGCTGCTGATCCCAAATAATTGATTGGTGCCAATGACACAAAGCTTTGATTCAGTAGCAAGTATCGGTGTCAATGACACGACGCTTCAATGCGGATGGTCAGTATTGTGACGTGCACTTCTCCGTCAAATCTCGATGGATCGTACCCTTCATGAACCTACAGAAAAAAGGAATGGTGATCATCCCCTTCTTCTCATGATGCATATTGGAGAATCACCATGTACATCATCTCTGAGCCTGCAACAACAAAAAAAAAGGAAAAAAGAAGTATGTTGCCCGAGCAATCCTCTCGATTCCGGCACTTGATTGATCAAAGATTTGTTGCGTCTAGATCAAAAGGGTTGGAGCTTCGACGTTTATAGATGTTGTATCTCACTGAGTCTTCTTGCCAACGGTGTAAACAGCTCGTAGTTCAGATGCTCCTGCACCAAGATGCGGATTCTTTACACAAACACGCAAGGCTGGAAACTACTGGGAAAAAAAAAAGAAATTAAGCCAAAGTTGTGAAAAGAAAAGAAGAAGGAAAAAACGTAAATCAGCCATGAACATCAGTTTACATATTAGCCGAAACGATGGCAGTGGCGTCGACAAAGGAGTCAAAAAAAAAACTCAAAGCAAGTCTTCTCCTTTTGAATTTAGAAGACCGTTGATGCAAAGTAAACGCAAGATCCACTGCTGAATTTATAGAGAAAAAATTGCTGAACTTTTCCTTATTTGGTTGCTCATAGAATTGGGTTGCTTGTTAAAAAAGGAGCTAATTCAAAAGGAAGAAAAAGAAAAGAGTAATGTCTCGTACTCCCTCTTCCAAAAAAGCAAAGGATTCCTTAAATAAAAGGAAATTTCCTAGTTGACTTGAAATTTTTGGAAAGAATGAAATATGAAGTTCATTAAAGGTTACTTATTGACTTTCTTAAATTGGGATCAATACCATATTGTGAGAGTACAAAAGTCAAGTTGATTACATACAAATCTCCAAGTCACGTGACAATTGATTTTTGTTAGTAGAATCTGAGACACAGTGACAACATGCCTATTGTGAAGGAGTAATTCTCAAGAGTACTTGAAAGTTCACTCACGGAAAAAAAATAGTTACTTTCTTCCCAGGATACTTCAAGCCTCGTCTTCGACTTTCGACAAGCCTATACTTGACGAATCTTGAAGTAGGGGGCATCTGTAAACATATAAAATCTATTGGGTTTAATCCATACAAAATTTGGATTAAATTCAATTGGGTTAAATAATTAATTTGGGCTTTACAAGTTAAATTAGTCCATTTTATTATTTTCAAGCCCAAGGTCCATTTCATCTTAGGCCCAGACTTATGCCATGTGACATGGCGTATCAAGTCAAACTCCAGGCCAATAAGGTGACGCCACGTGTTAAATGATGTGGCAATCCAAGTCAAAAAGCAAGAACCAACCACAAGTCGCCAAGTGGCTAAAATGACACGGACCAATCAAAATCAAGCAAGAGAGTTCTTATGTAGCTTGACTGTCCATCCTCTACAACTATAAATAGAGGGGTTCCATAACTCTCAAAGGACATTCAGAGTTGGAGAAGAACACTCCGCAATTGGTGAGGGCATCCACAAACATAGAGATCAATTATCAAGTGCTCAGTTCTTCAACAAAGGAGTGATCAACGGAGTTCTTCTCGGAGATCAACCCGTAACAACAAAGTGTTGCTCGACGTTCTTGGCGATTAAATACATCACAAGAAGGTCTGCATCATCCTACATTCGAGAAAGACGCTTCTCAAGCCCTCGAATCACGGAGAATTTTAGAGAGGAGAATCAAGGGATACATAGAATTGTACTCACAAATATTTATCAATAAAATCACTTTTTCTTCTTATTATTTTTGTTGCAGTTTATTTTTTCGTCTTACGAAAATTTATTGCGAACAAATTTTGGCACGCCCGGTGGGACAAATTCTGCCCTTCATCTCTCCTTCTTGCAAGTTGAAAACTACAAACTTCAGATTTACTGCTACAATGGCCTTCTACAAATGTGATATTTCATGCAAAGATGCTACTGTTGCAGCATCCGCTCAGCTCAGTCATGTTGGCCCAATCACTCGAAGCAAGTTCAAGGCTAGTGGCTTGGATGGGTCCGAATACTTCGCCTCCTTGGAGATGGCAAAGGAAAGCAGATCTCATATGACGTTCGCAACCGCAATCTCTGGGGGCAACACCCCATTCTCGATGTTTGACGAACTTTTTCCAACAGCCTCAAACCTTGGCGGATTTGAGGATTTGGTGGATTCTTCAGTTTCAACGAAAGTCAATGCCTTGATGACTGATGCAACTAACGTGGACGAAAAGTTTTCCATGATGGAACAGACTATAGAGGTCTTGAAGAAATCTGTTGAAGACAAACACCTTCAAATTGCTCAACTCATGAACAAATTGGAGGCCTATGCACCTGGAGAGTCGAGCCATGTCCCTCCTCGTTCACCTGTCTTCACCTCCCAGAAAACAGTTGTTGAGGAATCATTTGCAAAGTTAAACATCCAAAAGGAAAAGCAATCTACTTCAGTTGCGGCGTTATCTGTCCAACAATTGCAAGACATGATAACAAACACCATCAGAGCTCAATATGGCAGACCATCGCAAAGTTCGTTGTACTACTCTAAGCCTTATACTAAGAGGATTGATTTTTTAACCATGCCAACCAATTATCAACCACCAAAGATGCATCAATTTGATGGCAAAGGGAACCCAAGGCAACATATTGCCCACTTTGTCGAGACTTGTAGCAATGCTGGAACACATGGTGACCTTTTGGTAAAACAATTTGTTCGTTCTCTAAAAGGGAACGCATTTGACTGGTATATTGACTTGGAGCCCGAGTCCATTGATAGCTGGGAGCAACTTGAGAAGGAATTCCTCAATCATTTTTACAGTACCCGAAGAACTGTAAGCATGATAGAGTTGACAGGCACCAAGCAAAGGAAGGACGAGCCCGTGGTGGATTACATTAATCGTTGGAGGGCATTAAGTTTGGACTGCAAAGATCGCCTTTCAGAAATATCTGCTGTGGAGATGTGCATTCAAGGAATGCACTGGGGCCTTTTGTACATTCTACAAGGGATCAAACCGCGAACTTTTGAAGAACTTGCAACACGAGCGCACGACATGGAGTTAAGCATCGCAAGTCATGGAAAGGCATCTCCATTTGCTGATCAAAAGGAGTTCAAGAAAAATGTTGCATCAAAGAACCAAACCAAAGAATCAATGGCGGTGAAAGCAACTTCTGTGAAGGTCACTACTAAGCAAAAATTGAAGGAGGATAAGACCCCGAGTCAATATCCCAAAGAGGAGAAGCGTCGTCCCACCTTGAAGGAATTAGAGGCGAAGGTTTATCCATTTCCAGATTCAGACGTACCCACAATCCTTGATGAACTGCCGAACAAGAAAGTCATCGATCTCCCTGAATCAAAGAGGCCAGAGGAAATTGGAAAAGTTGACGATCCGAAATACTGCAAGTTTCATCGCGCCATTAGCCACCCTACAGAGAAATGCTTCGTCTTGAAGGAGAAAATTATGGCTATTGTAAGTGAAGTAAAAATCATCATAGACATGGATGAAACAGCATAAGCAAATCATGCAAGTATCGCGCTCAAGGAAAAGAAGTGTTCAAAGTTGCATAACGTGTCAAGCACTGCCTTCTTACAATTTGGAAGTTTCGAGCCCGTTGAACTTGATCTTCCAAGGAAAACTCTTGAAGGTTCACTAGAGCTAGACAATCACTCCAAAGACAAAGACGATGAGGGTTGGATTCTAGTCACTCACAAAAAGCGAAAACATCATGCAATTTTGAGGCTACGAATTCCTAATTCAAGAGCGATGATGAGCAATGCAGATAGGCTACAATCACCAAGAAAAATCAAATCTTCTAGCAAGAAGATTAACAATGCCTTATCGCCAATGTTTCGAAAGCCTATCACATTGCATGAATTCTTTCCAGAAAAATTCCTTCATGGAGGTCACGTTAGTGCAACTCACGTAGTTTGTAGTACTAATAAAACAAAGGAAAGCAATGATGAGCTTGCTCCAACGATAACACATGAACATCACGATGATGGAAAAGTTGTCACATGTTGTGCAACAATTTCATTCACAGATGATGACTTGCTGCTGGGGTCTAAGCCACATAACAGACCTTTGTTTGTTGTAGGGTCCATTCGGGAACAACATCTCAATCGCATATTTGTTGATGATGGTTCGGCTGTCAACATCATGCCAAAGATGGTGCTAAAAAAGCTTGGGATCTCTATCGATGAGCTATCCAAAAGTAACCTAACAATCCAAGGTTTCAACCAAGGAGGACAACGAGCCATAGGTATGATCCGCGTAGGATTATCCATTGGTGAGATGAATTCAAACACCCTGATTCACGTCATAGATGCTAAAAACATCATACAACTTGTTGCTTGGACGTCATTGGATTCATGAGAATGGGGTGGTATAATCTACTTTGCATCAATGTCTGAAGTACAGAAGAGATGATGAGATAGTCAAACTTGATGCAGACATCAAGCCTTTCACTGAGACGGAGTCATACTTTGCAGACGCAAAATTCTACCTAGATTCTTGTGAACTAAAAGTAGAGAAACAATCATCAGATGACGAAGCTGATGTCAAGTCAGAAGAGGAAAATGAGTCTCAATAGACTGCCACCAAGCTGCCTAAGAAGGGAACGGAAGAAGTCTCCATTAAGCTATCATCATCTGAAGGTGGCATACAGATAAAGACTGAGGAGCATCTGGTTTTTCTCTATGTTCCACGTGAGCGTCAAAAGAAAGGGCAACCTTTGCTACAGGAATGTACTCCAAAGAAGCAAATGAGTCACAAAGATATCCAACATTTGAAGGAGCATATGACTGTCCCAGTTGCACAAATCCCATCCGTGACTTGTGAGTCTGCTAAAGTCAATCTCCAAGCTGATAAAATAAAAGGGCACTATGATCCTAAGGCCTTCATACTGCTTGAAAAGTCTGGTTATGACTTCTCCAATCCATCACAACTAGGAGAACTCAAAGACGAAGTCACTGGTGAAAAGATACATGGGCTCAATGAGTCCCAAATGAAGTTGAGAAAGCAAGGGCACTACGT
>NW_017674208.1:37990-38827 GCF_001879085.1 Nicotiana attenuata
ATATAGAGTTTTTTTTTTAGCCCGGAACTACACGAATCTGAAAGTTACTGCAGCTAGGTGGATTTTGAGAATTTTTCTGTTTCTAGCTCGGAAAGAGTTCTGCCACAAAACTCTTATGTATTGCAGATCTATGAGTGTACTTTCAAAAGGCGCAAACGGATCACAATTTGGAGTCTCCTAGCTCGAGATATGAATTTTTCTACCATAGCGCGCAAAGCTGAAAAGCAATTTCGCGAACAGATGGGTCAAGTTCAGAAAGTTTCTGCGGACGATCGGCTTGGAATTCTTCTATGATATTTTGAAGGCTTCATTATCTCTGAGTCTTCTTTCCAATGGCGCAGACGGCTCACGATTTGGATGCTCCTAGCTTGAGATATGCGCGTTCCAATAATAGCATGCAGTGTTGTGAAGCTGAAATGACAAACTTGTGCATCGCCTTCAAAAGTTCATTCCGACTTGTCCTTATGGAATTTGGCCCCAAATTTTGGATATGTCACTGTAGTGCAAGTTTTGATTCTGCAGAACCAAGCGGATTGCAGTTTGGACACTCCTAGGTCGAGATATGATTTTTTTTCAGTGCGAGCATGAAATGCTATGAAGTCAAAACAGTAGAGACGCGCCAAGTGCTTGCTCGCCGAAGTTGAAAAAGCCTACTCCGGTTGTCTTTCTCGCCGAGCCGCAACAAAGAGACTAGTGGTTTGCTTGCAATTCATCTTCCTAGGGATATCAATGACCGTTGGTACTCTCGCAAAAGCCTGCAAAGGAAAAATATTTGGAAATCCTCGATGCCAACAACGTGAAGTTTCTGTGGATACGGTGCCAATAGCACGATAGATT
>NW_017674208.1:41883-59365 GCF_001879085.1 Nicotiana attenuata
TTTTTTAGTTTTTACAAAAACAATTGTTTTAGAAATTATTTTTCAGTTTTTTTAAAGCGATATTTTCTAAAAACTGGAAAAAAATATTTTGATTTTAATTAATTAAAAAAAATACTGTTTCCGTTAAAAAAAGGACAGATTTGCACAACTATTGGACGGTTTGGGCATATTTGGGCCAAACTATTAACGACGGGCATATTTGTCCTATTTCAAATAGTTCACGGGCATATTTGGACCTTTTCCGTAGAAATAATAAACTTATAACGCATCCTTAAAAACATAGCCAGAGAGAGCAAGCTCGTGGCAAATAACGTTTTTAACAGTAACAGTAGCTCTGATAGAATGATTGTAGTCCTTAATCAGCTTTATTTTCTACAATTTAATTCATTAAACCGGTTTCGAATAATTCATGCACTCAAAAGTTGATAAGTACAGTCAGACCTCTCTATAACATCATTTTTATATAATAACATTTCACTATAAAAGTTAAGCTTTTACGGAACCAATTTTCATGTTATGTTATAATATATGTTCTCCATAATAACGCTTCGCTATAATATCCAAAAATATTCAGAACAAACGAAGCTGTTATAGAGAGGTTTAACTGTACTGCAAAGGGAGAAAATGGCTAAGTTGTGCTCTCAGTGGTTTCTTTTTAATAATTAGTTTTTTTCTTGCCAATTGACAGCGTGAGGAAGAAAGACCGGAGAAAACCGACGTAGCCTAAAGAGATGGAGAAACATACAAGTAGTCAATTTGGTCTAATATTACTAGTATTTGGTTAATGTTTATAGTAATTTATGAATTATCTAATATTAGTAACAGCTTTGCTCAAAAAGGCCAAACTAGGTAGTTTTTCTATATTTGTTGATTAATTATTTGAAGTTGTAATATTGGATTAGCCACTTTTTACCCTATGTTATTAATATTTAGTCACGGTTTAAAAATCTATCAGACGTTAGCCATTCCATTTAAATATGGGTATATTTTGAACAAAAGTATTTCTATCACACTCAGCAATTGTTATTAGATTTCAAATATTCTACAAAACTTCAGCATAATATACTGGAGTCCGACAACTCTCTACAGGTGAAATCCAAAATATACGGTACTGAAATTCAAATATTTATAGGTTCAAACCCCAGAAATTGTACCATATTATGAACTCCACAACACAATTATGAATTTTTAACTTCTACAAGTTGAAACTCTAGGATATTATCCTTGAGTTCAAAAGAGGTACTATTGGTGAAATATTCCTTTTAGGTTCAAACCTCAGCAACGGTTACACGATTATGGGTTCAAACCTTTATAGGTTCAAACTAGTAACGATTACTGAGATTTGAATCCTTTCATGTTATATTAGATACCTTATTTTGAACTCGAGGAATCGTTCTTGAATTTTACATTAGCAAATGCTAGGAATCATTCTCGATACTTCGAATTTCAATATTGATTGCTAGAGTTGTGTTTGACTCAAAAGTTGTGTAATACAATTTAAGCAAATCAATCAAAAGAGATGAAGAGGTAAATCGTAACCGAAAATAATAAACTCTAGAATCAGTTCGATGATCGGATTAACGACAATCGTAGATGAGATGAAAGCAGAGAGAGAGAGAGAGAGAGAGAGAGAGAGAGAGAGAGAGAGAGAACTTGTCTATTAAGTAAGATATGCCTTTACATAGCTCGGATCCCCTTTATATAGTAAGGGATCCCAGTCTAAGTATAAAAAAACAGAACTAAAGTGTGTCACATGGAGGGACGATGAGATTACGAGGTCGTTGCTCTTGCTATTCCTAGGTCGTCCTGTCGCCACGACTCGCGCACAGTCAGTAGTTGGTCGTGATGGCTTGGGGACGTGACCGGTCAAATTCGACCCCATACAGTTAGTCCCTCCGCTCGTCGGGGTCGCATCGAGATGCGTCCTCGATAGGCGGAATCGACGTCCCCGTTCAAGAAGAGCTTGACTTATCAAGGGGGGACGACGTGACCGTTGAGAGGAAACAATTTTAACTATCAGAGCACCAAAACAAAACGTCTTCCCTCGCATGATGTCAGCATCTGCATGCGTCATCATGGCGCCTATTCTCGAGGCAGGAAAACAGACCTTTTGCCGCTTGGTTTCCCGCGTCGATTTGACATCTGACGCCTCGATTCTGATGCCACCCAACCCTATAAATAGAGGAAGGATTTGATTTGGTTCAAAGTTTGGTCATTTGTGAGAGCATTCCAACCCTTCAGTTCATATCTTATTACTCGTTGCACTTTTGCCTTCAGTCGACAGTTGCAATTTTCTTCACTGAGCTGTGTGTGATTCCTTCTTTAAACGAAATCATGATCCCGGCGGCGATTCTATCGAACGTGCCACCTTCCTCTGAGGGCGGAGAGATGGGGAGGAAGGGACGTCAGTCCTCTCACCGTAGAAGCCTTATTACCGAAGAATCCTTCGTTACGGAGCGACTTCAACAAGGATGCACCTGTTCTGGCGCCGGCGATTTCCCAATCGCAACAGAAGCACTTGGATGATCTTCGTACTAAATACGGCATACCCGTCCATGTAGAGATGATTCCCGCAGTGAGGGACTACGTGGATACCCTTAGCGGGGTACTGTGCCTTTTACGAGTACCCTTTTGTGATCGGTTATGGGCTCCCTTTGCTTCCTTTGGGCGAAGAACTTTGCAGATTCTACAACATCTGCCCGGCTCAACTCACGCCGTATACTTTGAAGATGCTCATGCTACTATCCAAGTACGCGAAGTTGGCCGGGTGCGAAGTATCGGTTCACCACCTCTTGCAATTGTTCAAATCCAGTTACCTAAGAGGTACCATGGTGCACCTGAGAGGCCGTGGTACGAGAGGACTAGTGGCCGGGATTGACGATCGAGCTATTCGTGGGTTCTGTCATAAATACTTCTTCATCTGGACCGAACACCTGGTCTCTAACCCTACCGGATTTCTAGAGAGGTGGATTTCGTCACGTAAGTATTGTAACCTATCAAGTTTCTTGTTACTTGTTGCTGTTGTGATTCTAACTCTTGTATTACAGCCATGGCTCATCCACCCCGGTAGGTCACCGGCCTCAGGAGGTGGGTTGCTGGCCTGTTACCCCATGCGGAAGCGACCCGCGTGGCCCGCCTTCATGCAGCGTTATGGCCCCAAAGTCTCTTCAGGTGGATTCCTAAATTTTGTCTTGTGAGTTTTGCAACCTTGTTCACATGTGCTTTTATTCCAACAGGTCGAGGCGCCTCTAGGAGGAGGGCTCCAACCCCTATGACCATGCGATCTGATGTAGCCCTGGACGCTAGTGATGTTCTATGCGAGTCAGTTCGGGAAGGTCCCCTCTATCTTCTCGACAAGGGACTACGTCCACGGCCGCGGCTATATTGGAGCCGACATTACCTGCGTCGGCCTCACAGCCCATCGATGAACCTTCCAACGGTGAAGAGCCAGTGGAGAGGAAACGGAGGAGGTTGGAGACAGGAAAGGGGGTGGCTACTGAAGCCGATGAGGCTACGTCACCCCAAGTGATGTCGAGGCATGTATAAATGGCCGACGCCATTCGGTCTGGAAGGTCGACCCAGTAGAGCAGGGTCATTCCCGGCATTAGTTTAGTTCGCGCCGCTGAAGGGGGGCCGTCGACTAGTGTCGGAGTACGAGACGAGAGGGCGGAGTCGGATTCAGACATCGCCCAAGCGGACGTGGACGAGTTCGTGGGTGATCATACCCATGTAGAAATGACGACGGATGGGTCCGACCACGTATTACAATTCCAGGGGCCTACAAGTTGCTGCAGAATAGAGAGCAGGGCGCGTCGGCCCTTACCCTGCTGTGTGTTGCCCCTGAGAGTAAGACGCTCAGCACCGTGACCGATGCGGAGCTGTCACGAAGAGTGGCCGGCATGGCTTTACAGGTATTCTTTCACCCTCTTTCCTCCTTATGTATTATAGGATTGTTCCGAAAGCGCGCTTACTTATGCTTTCTTTTCATACCCTTATTTTGGAGGTGGAGAGGGGCCGACGTGAGCAAAAGGGGATGACTATCTTCAAGAAGATGCTGAAGAAGTGTCGAAAGTATCGCTCTAGGCATCGAGCGGTGGTCGACCTCTACCAACAGGACCCCGAGTTTAGAGTGTTTCGAGAGGGGATCGAGCAGAGGGAGGCCCAATTGGAGCGCGGGGGGGGAGGGGGGGCGAGCTTGAGGAGGCGGACAGTGAGTTGATGAGAGTTGTGGCTCGCAACAGCGAACCGGAGACGCTCCTTAGAGCGAAGGATGACTAGCTCGAACTGAGCCGCGGGGTGGCGGCGGAGAACGTCGACCTACAACGGAGGGTGGTGACAAGTAGGATTTTAACGTGTTTTATGCCTTTACTTGCCTATGATTTGAGTATAATTTGCTACAAAATAGTCCCAAAATACTCACAGGTTGTGCGTGATTGCAGGTTTGAGCAACAAAGTGACGAAATGTCAAAGATCGGCTCAAAACGGAGTGAAACCTGCTCAAGTATCAAAGGCCAAGTGAAGTGATTGAAAAAGGAGCCTAGTGCGGACCGCACAAAAGTGCACGCGGCCGCACTAGGAGATTCAGAGAAATGCATAATCGGGGCTTTCACCACGCGGTCGCGGTTAGAATTGTGCGGCCCGCGTTCAGCTCACGCGGCCGTGCCACTATGTCATGCGGCCCGCTTCACAAGGTTCAGAGAGTTGGAGATTTAGGAATATACAAGCCACGCGGCCGCGGTGATTCTCACGCGATCTGCGCCAGACCTTCTCGCGGCCGCGCTACACTTTTACGCGGCCCGCGCCAGACAAGTTCATAGAGGCAGAAATTGAAGTCAAAGAGTCAGTGCGGCCGCGGTCATATTTGTGCGGCCCGCACTGACCCCGCAGCGGCAATTTTGTCCAGTTTTTTCAGCCCACTATAAATAGAATATTTTACCATTTGTAGGTTAGGTTGTATTTTAAAAACAGAGTTGCGCTCGTGAGAACTATAGTTTTAGCCTATTTTGGCATTTTAGCATTAATTTCTCCATAGATTCTTGTAGTTCTATCTTAGTAATTAAGTAATATGTTTATTTCTTCTTCTATTTCTTCTGTTTCTCTTTCAATTATGTCTAGCTAAACCCATTAGCTAGGGTTGTGGCTCAACCCCAGTGTGGGTAATTGATGGGTATTGCCATCTAATGATAGATTGATATTAGGTGTTTGTTATTTGAGTTAATTTTATGTTTTAATTAAGGATTGGTGGTTGCAAACATTGATTCTAGCTTAGTGGGTTTTGACTCTTCTTGAGAAAGAGAGTCTATGACCCCAAAATTGACCCTACATGGAATTGGGATGGACCCATGAGAAATGGTAGTCCCAATTAACGGGTTAAATCTCGAGAGAGTAATCACCCTACTTGAACCCTAGTTGCTTGGTCTAATTGGCCTACCCAATTGGTCTCGAGAGAGCCAATTGGGCAAAATCACTCTCTTTACCGAGAGGTGTGAGAGTGGGTACAATTGTGCAACGGTTATAGCATAAGCCCCATATACGTTAATCTATCCTTAGTAGCTTCTACCCGTTAGTTAACCACCTAGGTGATGCCATGACCCTAGTGTCTTTCTCTCTATTAACTACAACCTAGAAATACTCCCTAAGCATAATTTAGTTTTAAATCCTTAGTTTACAATAGTAGTTATCAATACAAAGAAAACCCAAAAATGTTAGGAGTGCAATTAGGAGTACAAACATAATTCTAGGCTAAAAAGACATTCCAACTCCATCACTAGCTCCCTGTGGAAAATTCGATCCCGAACCACTATTCGGGTAAAAGATGTAGCGACCCGCTCTTCCTACATTCGTGTAGCGTTGAGTTGGCAGCGATCACTTTTTGGCGCCATTGGCGGGGAGCTTACGGTGTTGACTATCTGTTTAGTTAGATTTGTGTTTTGCTTCTCTTTCCTTCTTTTTACTAATTTTGTTTGTGTCAATCACTCAGGTACACATGGCTTTAAATGGAAATGACCCTCTTGGCAACGTGGTCGCGGGGGAGGAGGTTGAGGATCTAGAACAAGAAGATATATTACCTCAAGCTCCAAGGAGAGGTCGAAATGCCAATGCAAATAAGAACATTCCAGACCCTCCTCCGCCTCCACCAAGAGTGGCCCCAAGAGTTCTACCAAATCAAGGGTACGCGAGTGCCATTGTTCCTCCCCGAGTCAGGGCGGGGAACTTTCAAATCACAAATGTTATGTTGACATTGCTCGAGTAAAGAGGGTATTTTACGGGCACCTCCGATCAAAATGCCTACAAGCACTTGAAGGGGTTCGTAGATACATGCTGGGGTAGCAAGCAGACAAACGTATCGGAGGATGCGTTGAGATTGAGGCTTTTCCCGTTCTCTCTTCGGGGTAAAGCGTTGGATTGGTTAGAAAGGCTCCCCAATCATTCCATCACAACATGGGATGAATTGGCGGACAAATTCATTTCAAAGTTCTTTTCTCCAAGTCACATGGAGGCGCTCCATGATGAAATTTTGGCTTTCAAATAAGAGCCAACAGAACCCTTGCACGAAATATGGGAGAGATTTAGAACTATGGTGAAAGAGTGCCCAAAAATGACATGAACGATGTGATGATTCAACAAACGTTCTATAGGAGCATTAATACAACGAACCAATGTATTGTGAATCAATTGGCTGGTGGAAATTTTATAAAGCTTTCGTACAATGAAGCTTGTGATGTCTTAGATGAAATGGCCGATACTTCTTCGGCATGGTAAAGTCGGGCAAACGTTCCTCAAGGTGATCCTAATGTCATACATTTGCATAAGGAGTTGCATGACCACGGCCAAGCCATTGCCGAACTTACAACAACAATGAATCAATTGGCGAAGGCGCAATTGCAACAAGTCCAAAATCCGCGCCAAGTCAACGCCATGGAATGAGTGAATATATTGAAAAGGAGGCAAAGAGGGCAACAACCTCAAGGAAATTGTGACAACTATGATGATGGGAATGGTTTCTTGAATGAGTGCTATGATGATCAAAGCGAGGAGGTTCAATATGTCAATAATTACCAAGGCAACCGAGGCAACTCTTCGAACCAACAACGGCGATCCCAAGGGAATTTGGGCAATCAACAAGGTGGTAATTGGAACAATAACAACAATAAAGGAGGAAATTGGGGGAACAACAATTCGGGTAATCAAGGAAATTGGAACGGGAACAACAACAACAATGGTCAAGGTGGGTGGAATAATAATGGTGGTCAAGGCAATCGGGGGCAAGGCTTTCACAGACCTCCGATGTATCAACAACCGAACAACCCGCCACCGTTTCAATCTCAAGGGTCTAGTTCTTCGGGTAATGACATGGGTCGAATTGAAAACATGTTTGAGCAAATGATGAAAAAGAACCAAGACTTTGATGCTCAATTGGCCTCCCATAACACTTCTATCCGTAACTTGGAAGTACAACTTGGACAAATCTCTCAATCTCTCAACACTCTCCCAAAGGGTGCTCTACCAAGTGATACGGTAGTGAACCCCAAGGGTGGGCACAACAATCATGTGATGGCGGTGACAACGCGAAGTGGGAGAGGCGGTGATGTGCATACCTCAAGAGGAAATCAAGTTATGGTTGATGAAGAGGAGTTGCGAGATGATGATATACCTTTGGTGGTTGAGGATGTAGTTGAACCAAATGTGAACAATGATGTGCGGATTGAAATTGATGAGGTTGAGGAGGAGACACAAGAGGCCGTGAACCCGTCTAGGGAACACGTGATTGATATGCCCGAACCGATGGTGCCCAAAGCCAAGGCACCCTTGCCTAGGCCTCCTCCGCCATATCCTCAACGGTTGGCCAAGCAAAAAGGTGACAACCAATTCAAGAAATTTATTGAGATGATGAAGAGTCTAACTATCAACGTGCCTTTAGTGGAGGCACTCGAGCAAATGCCTGGGTACGCAAAATTCATGAAGGATTTGGTTACGAAAAAGAGGTCAATGGAGTGTGAAACAATCAAGATGACTCATCAAGTGAGTTCTATTGTGCATTCTATGGCTCCAAAACTTGAGGATCCCGGAGCATTCACTATACCTTGTACCATCGGAAGTGCCAACTTTGCAAAAGCCCTTTGTGACTTGGGGGCGGGTATAAACTTAATGCCATATTCGGTTTTCAAGACCTTGGGAATCGGACAACCACGTCCAACTTCAATGAGGCTTCAAATGGTGGATCGGTCAATGAAGCGGCCCTTGGGTATAATTGATGATGTCCTTGTTCGTGTTGATAAATTCATCTTGCCTGCCGACTTCGTCATATTCGATTGTGAGGTGGACTTTGAAGTCCCTATTATTCTTGGGAGACCTTTCCTAGCTACGAGGAAGGCTTTGGTTGATGTTGAGGCGGGAGAGTTGACGTTCCGTGTTGGTGATGAGAAGGTAGTGTTCCATGTGTGTAAGTCTATGAGGCAACCAAATAGCACCGAGGTGTGCTCGTTTGTAGACATTGTCACGGCGGTGATAGTGGATGACACAAGCGCAATGATTAATGTTGAGGATCCACTTGAGGCCGTGATTTTGAATATGGATGTCAATTATGATGCAGGGATAGTGGAGTGTGTAAACGCATTGCATGGTATGGGTTCGTATTCTTATGAGCCTAGGAAGTTATCCTTGGATCTTGAGAATCGCAAAACTCCACCAACCAAGCCACCTATCGAGGAGCCGCCGGTGTTGGAGTTGAAACTACTTCCTCATCACCTCATGTATGAATTCTTGGGCCCTAATTTTACTTTGCCTGTTATTCTTTCGTCTTGCTTAACTAACGTGCAGGTTGACGCCACCTTGGCGGTTCTACAAAAGCGCAAGAGGGCGATCGGATGGACATTGGCCGATATTCGGGGTATAAGCCCCGCCTTTTGCATGCATAAGAGCATATTAGAGGAGGATGCTAGGCCTTCACTTGAACATTAAAGGAGACTCAATGAAGCTATGCTAGAAGTGGTTAAGAAAGAAGTTATCAAGTGGTTTGACGCCGGTGTGGTGTATCCCATTTCTGACAGTTCATGGACTTCTCCGATGCAATGTGTACCGAAGAAGGGTGGGATGACGGTGGTAACCAATTACAACAATGAGCTTATTCCTACTCGCACTGTGACGGGTTGGAGAGTGTGTATGGACTAACGGAAGCTTAACAAGGTGACTAGAAAAGATCATTTCCCATTGCCGTTCTGTCACGACCCTAGTTCACCATCCGTGAACATGTCATGACGACACCCAGTCACGATGACTAGGTAAGCCTAATAGTGCGGAAGTAACAACTGATACAAAATATTGAATTAAAAGTTAAACAACTTAAGGAAATGTATATATCTTGCCGCTTGGCACATACACTTCAACACATCAAATTCTGAAACAAAAATCCCAAAACCCGGAATCTCACGGGCAACAACAAGGCTACAGAAAGTATATGATACGGCTCTAACTCCGGAGTGTCTACACAAACAAAACCCTAAACCAACCCCCCTCCCCCCCCCCCCAGCTGCCACCAGCAGCAGCAACCTCACCACCATTTCCGTCCGTCGCTGCCCTCCACCAGCAACGAACAGACCACCCTCCAGCCATCTTCTTCTTCGTCGCCCAGCCACCCCTCTCCAGTCGAACACCCTCAGCCAGTCGACCACGCCTCTCATTCTCGCCGGAAACCACACCAACGACCCTTACCTCGCCTGAACCACCAGCTGCTGCTGCGTGCTGCTTCACGTCTCCTCCAAACGACCTCCATAGTCGCTGACCATCGACACGAACCAGCAACGACCAGCAGCTCCTCTCCAACCAACGACCACCCGAGCTTCTTCTTCGTTGTTGAAGAACAGCATGTTTTTCATGGCTTGAGCCTCAACCAAAAACAGCCATAGACCCTGAGATCGAGCAAGCTGCTGCTGCTTCACCAAGCCCCAGAACCACCCAGCGAGCCACCTCCATTCCGCCGTCTGCTCATCCCTTCATCCATCGCTGTTTTGCCTTTCTTCTCCGTTCATAGCAGCTCGCCGATAATGAGCTGAAACAACCTCCAAAATCAATCTAGACAGCCTGCTTCTGCCCCTTCTAACAAGTCGGCTTCTTCCGTTTCGGGTTCGCGAGGTCGTCGAGTTGCAATGGTTAACGCTTCGTAACTCCGGTACTTGGTACGCACCTTTTGGTCAAGTTTTTACGTTTGCTTTCAGTTCAGAGGTACTAGTCCTCATGTTATGAATCATTTGTTAATTTTCTTTCTTGGGATTAGTTAGTTTTTCTCTTCAATTAAATGATAATCTTGTTTCATGTTCATGTTTTGTTGAATTGTAATTGTGACAAATAGTTTGATTAAATGGTTCCATGTTTGGTATGAATTCATTTTGGGAGCTTCATAAATCGCAGTGCTTTGCTTTTGTTCTAGTATCTTCGTTAATTGGATGGTCCACATACTTTGCTTTTAAAAAAAATGTGCTTCTAATGAAAGGCTCAGAATGTAATGTAGTAATCCTTAAATAAATGATTAAATTAACTAGGTTTTTTTTTGTTTTACTATTAGAAACAAAAATCAAATAGAAAATCGTAGTTTACTTTAGGTGGCCTTTAAATAATAAATGAGACGAAGTCTCGCCAAATAAATGCACAAATTGCGGGGGCCCTCAATAAATGGTTTGTATTAAAATACTGAGATTTGGGATGGGCCGTTTAGTGAATTCACGGCCTTCCCCAAAAATAATAACGCATTAGTCTCTTAGGCGCGTATTTTTAATAACATTACCTTCCTAAACTCGAGTGCACATTTATGTGACTCAAATTCAATCCCAACGAAGTCGAAATGTGTCAACAACCACGGGTGCATTTATGTGACGTGAAGTCGAGACGGTTTTTCACGACGTGGCAATTCTCTTTTTAAAATTAGTAAATAATTAAAAGCGCTAAAAGTTAAAATTTGCATATTAGGTTCAAAATGTATTAAAATCAGTAAATAAAGCTAAATATAACAGTTTGAGCGACCGTGCTAGAACCACGGAACTTCGGGAATGCCTAACACCTTCTCCCGGGTTAACAGAAATTCCTTACTCGGATTTCTGGTTCCGGACTGTAATACAGAGTCAATATATTCCTCGGTTCGGGATTCAACCGGTGACTTGGGACACCATAAATCTTCCCAAGTGGCGACTCTGAATTAAATAAATAAATTCCGTTTCGAATTGTCCTTAAATTGGAAAAACTCCCTTTACGCCCCTGCGGCGCAGGTAAAAAGGAGGATGGTGACAGCTCTGGCAACTCTGCTGGGGGATCAGACCAGAATCTCTGTTCAGGGGTTTCAAGAATTCGAGCTTAGAATAATTGTTGTATTTGGCTTTATTTATTATTCTGATTTTATTATATGATTGGGTTTAAATGTGCAAAAATGATGCTTTTTACCGCTTTGATATTATTTGAACTGTATATATAAACTGTGCCGAAACCTTCTCTTCTTACCTCCGGGATGTGCTTACTGGCTGAGACTCCCTATTCTGTTAGTGTCGTTACCCTGAAATAAAAAAGAGGCTCGAAAAAGTTACTAAGCCGGACGATCTTGCGGGTCCCGTAGGTAGCCCCCTCCTCAACTCGATGTCCGCTCGGGTACATTTTAGAACACATACCCAGGTTTGAACCTAGAATAACTTGACTTCATGCCGGATCTCTAGTAGGAACGTTTATTTGCATTCATGTGCATTTGACTTAGGGGACTCAACACAGGGGTTGGGGTCCGTCTAGACAAGCAACCCTTGAAAGGAAGGACCATCTTGATGCATCTTATGTGCTATATGTTGCATTTATTCGAGGGTATAAAGGGTCATTTAGCTTCATTTGTGGTGTTATTTTAATTCAAAAGCAGGATAAACATGGTGTTATTTTAATCAAAGCATGGAAGCAATTGTGGAATCCAATAAGTCTTGGAATGCCCATGTCCCCATGCTACATATGGACAAGTACACATGGGAACAATTGTGGAATCCAAGAAGTATTGGAATTGCCTATGTCCCCCATTGCTACATTTTATGGACAAGTACACATGGGGAACAATTGTGGAATCTAAGAAGTCTTGAATTGTCTATGTTCCCCCATGCTACATTTTATGGACAAGTACACATGGGAGCAATTGTGGAATCCAAGAAGTCTTGGAATTGCCCTATATCCCCCATGCTACATTTTATGACAAGTACAATTGGAAGCGTGCATTTGTTTAAGGCATGCAATCATTGTAGGCATGTGCATTCCTTGGTGCCAAATGCCAAGGACCTTGGCCCCCTCAATAGTGTGGAATCCCAAGGGGGGCGGTGCTACAGTACCGTGCTACAGTACGCGGTGCTACAGTAGCCCGTATGCTACAATGACCGTTTTGCATTTTTTTTTATTTTATTCAAAAAATCAAAAAAAAAGGAAAAGAAAATTCAAAAAAGATTTGCATGTTTTCATCATTTTTTCAGAAAAAAGCAAAAAAATAATAATATATGTTTCTCTAAATTAATTGTCTTTTAATTCTCGCCCGTATCCAATCGCCCGACAGACGCGTTTGATTCTCACCGGATTTGAGATACGCAGCAACCCTCATCGGGTCCAACCTCCCCTTTTGCAAAAATTCTCCAAAAAATGTCAAAATTAATATTTTCGTCATGAATAAGTCCGGTATGCCGTTTTCGTCAAAAATAACCGAATGTTCCCGAAAGGGACGCCGAAGGCTGATTTGCATAAACACACCTTTGGTCATTTTTAGATTCGGGCCGATGACCCACACAACCTTAAAATCTTCGTCCCCGAGGCGCTGAAAGGCCGTGTTTGCAATACCGGTCCTTTATTTTAATTTCGAAAAAAAAAGAGTCATAAATAAGTCGGGTGATGGCGTTTTGTCGAAAATAGCCGAATGTTCCCGAAAGGGACGCCGGAAGGCTGACTTCTGCATAAACAGCCACCTTGGGTCATTTTTTTAGATTTTGGCCGGTTGACCCACACAGCCTTAAAATCTTTCGTCCTCGAAGTGCCGAAAGGTCGTAGTTTGCAAAACCAGGTCTTTTTGTTTAATTTGAAAAACAAGAAAAAAAAGAGTCAGTGGCAAGCGAATGCCGTTTGTGTATTTTGGTCAAAATAAGCCGAGCCAGCTTCGCAGGTATTGAACCGTTCTTGCCGAAAGCCTTAGAGTTCTTTCAGTTGTCGAAAGGATGTTTCGTAAAAGAACGGACAAGTTTGTAAAAGTGTCATAAAATAGATCCTCCCCGGCCTCAAATTCATGAGAAATTGGGAAGGGGCCACGTTTGCAAAAATAGCCATTTGGTTGAAATGGCAAACAGGGAAGAAGAAGCTGGCCGTTTGTTTTGAGTTTGTTAATTCTTTGATTAGAATAATGTGCGTGTTTGATTTTCGAGTTTGTAGGTCATCTTTAAACCTTTAAAACCCAGTCTTTTTATTATGAAATTGAAAATTCCAAAAAAATGTTTCATTGTTGTTTTACCTTTCATTTGCCTGAACTACGCAAGGTTTTGATTCATGCGGGGTCATGATACGTAGGCAATCTCATAAGATTCGACCACAACCAAAAAAGCAAAAGAAAACGAAAAAATGGAAAAGAAAAAATGAAAAAAAAAGATGTTGTTAATCATGAGACCGACTGAGTCCATTCTAACATGTTTGTTTTGAATGTTGAAGAAAATTGAGGTGGTCGGTTTGTGGTAAGCCGGAAAACACAAGATCCAGGAAAACCTGATTGTGATCCAAGACAGTGACACCCAGAATATCGCCGCAGATCCTTTACCTGCACGTCATGATGCACACTTGTGGATGATGCCTGGTGACATGGAGTATTGAGAATCCCCTCGGGAACCTGTAACTGAAGTTAATGATGTTGAAATTAGAGAAGGCTTTGCTGATTCTGATGAGCAAATTTGTGGCTCAAATGTCAAGCCCAGCCAAATTGAAAAGTCATTCCCTCATCACTAGGAAGGAATCTTGGTAGCTTGTTTTGTTGTCATTTATGTTGTCCAAGTTAGTTCAGGGTTGTAATCCGTATATTGTCTTGTGGTCAAACCCTCTTAATCCTTCATTTGCTAGTATCTCATGCGGTTGTTATCTAGGTTTGTTCTAGGTTGTAACTGTTTTGTTTTGTTGTTTAAGCACTTCACCGTTTGTCTAATGCAAATTCCGGTCTTTTGTTACCTCCAGTCATCTTCTTGTTTAGTTCTTTTATCCTTTTGTTTTGTCTTTTGTTTCAGCGCCGATTCTGGTGACATGACATGCATAATTCTCAGTCTTATATCTGAAAGTCGGTTTTAGTCAAGAAGCAACGAAATCATTTTTGAAAATAAACAGATTGACTTTTTGAGATTATTTGGAGCCCGAGCCCATGTGAAAACTGGGGCAAGTAAAACACAAAGAAACCATAAAATCAAGTTGGCCATATGACAAGGGGTCCGTTCGTGGCAATGAAATGAATGTGTTGCCCAACGGTTGTTTTAAAAAATGACAAGATGAAAAGGCGAATGTGTGGATATGGTTATCAAGTTGCACAATCAGAGAGATGTTTGCGAATTGTTTAATTGTGCTTGGTTTCACTTGGCATGTTTTGAAGATGGAATACGAAGGCATTTTGTTCTGCTAACTAAACACTTTATCCTTCGTTAACCCGTTGAGCCTTATTTATTTTCTTTCATACCCCTCTTTCGGAATCGGTAGCAAAGAGTAGAAACACAAACATGAAAGATAAGAAAAGAAAAGGAGAAAGAAAAGAATAAGAAAACAACAAAGCAACAAAAAAGATAAAAAAGAAAAAAAGAAAAAGAAAAATAATAAATAAGTGAAAAGGAAAACAACAAGGAATTGGTGAACTACGTTTGACCTGATTCCTCAAAGAGGATACGTAGGCAGCTTCACGGCCTCGGTCATAAGTGAAATAAAAAATTCAAAAGTCCCCAAGCAAGAAACTGGGGCAGAGTTGTTGGTTGTTGTAAAGAAATCTGATTCCGAAAGTTGTAATTTTGAACCTATTTGATTTGTTTTGAGCCTTTGATACCTTTCTTTCCAACCCCACCAAAAGCCTACATTACGGTCCAAAGAAAGACCTTCCAATCAGTCTTCGAGAGATGCCAAGTTCGAACAGGCAAAGGTAATTCATGTTAGGGACAACACTCTGGTTCAAGCAGGAAAATCAAAAATGAGAGAGTCTTATTGGTAAAAACCTTCGTAGGCACCTTGAGGCGACGGTAAGTTGAGAGAAAGAAAAATGAGAGAGGCTTGATGGTGAAAACCCTTCGGGCACTACAAGTCGAATAAGGAATGTGAACCAGATTGGACAATCGGAGCATTGAATCCCAGTTTCATGGTTTAGGCGTACAACAAGAGTTAAACATCAGACTTGTTTGATAGAATAGGCCACACGTGCATGTTATGGTCATTGGAGTTGGTATCCACATCTGATAGGTTTCTACTTTGTAGTTTTCTTGTTAGGGATCATCTCTTTCCATTGCCCTCTACTTTGTTCCTTTTGTCTTGTTTACTTCCTCTCTTTGAGTCTGTTTGGTCAAAACAAGTGAGAAATGACTTCAAAATCTGCCACCAGCTTTGCAATCGCACAAAACGAGATCTGGCTAGCACGTCACAGTGTCATAAGTCAGGAAAAAGCAACAAGCGCACTGAGTTGGTTACAATCAACATGAGATGGGATCCATGTGAAATACAAAGGTTTGGTATATATCAATTCATGAGCAATGCAACAGATGGAGGATATTGGGTTTGAACGGAGAAGAGGTATTTTTGTGATAAGGGTGACAGAGAAAGAGGTTAGTCAAGGAACAAGCAAGGTCTTTCAAGGGGAAATCAAAGTTATCATGGCAAGTGAAGGAGCAATCGCCGCAATGTCAAGGCCACAAACCAACCACCATGTTTAAACTCACAAGTTTTCTTTGTTTGAACCAGGGATGAAAGCTATGTTCATATCAAAGCTTGGAAGCTGGAAATTTTCAGGTGTAATGCCTCAATTCTGCTTACGCATAGGCTATTGAGAAGATCACACATCACCACTGGGAGAAGCATTTCCTAGTCTAGGTTTTCATGTTATATTTTTGTTGTAGGAGACGCACTTCCTAAACTGAGATTTTACCCTTAGGAGATGCACTTCCTAGTTTGGATCATATGAGTTTGAGTCACTGATGGTTTTACCCCTAGGAGACGCACTTCCTAGTCTAAGTCTTTCAAGTTATATTTTGCTCTAGGAGACGCACTTCCTAAGTTGATTTTCACCCACAGGAGACGCACTTCCTAAATTGATAGTCCATTCATAGGAGACACACTTCCTAGTTTGAGGCATTGAGATTTTACCCCCAGGAGACGCACTTCCTGAATTGATAGTTCATTCATAGGAGACGCACTTCCTAGTTTGAGTCATTGAAGTTTTACCCATAGGAGATGCACTTCCTAAGTTGATTTACACCTGTAGGAGACGCACTTCCTAAATTGATAGTTCATTCATAGGAGACGCACTTCCTAGTTTGAATCATGAAAGTTCCACCCCTAGGAGACGCACTTCCTGGTCTGGGTTTTTTCAGGTTATATTTTATTTTAGGAGATGCACTTCCTAAATTTAAATTCACCCCTAGGAGACGCACTTCCTAATTTAGGTCATTCAAGTTCAACCATAGGAGACGCACTTTCTAGTCTGGTTCATCGAAGTTTTACTTGTAGGAGACGCACTTCCTAAATTGATAGTTCACTCGTAGGAGACGCACTTCCTAGTTTGAGTCATTTAAGTTCGGCCCTAGTAGACGCACTTCCTAGTCTGGTTCATTGAAGTTTTGCCCGTAGGAGACGCACTTCCTAGTTTGAGAAGTTCATTAGTAGGAGATGCACTTCCTAGTTTCAATCATGGAAGTTCCACCCCTAGGAGACGCATTTCCTAGTCTGGCTTTTTCAGGTTATATTTTATTTTAGGAGACGCACTTCCGGAATTAAGATTTCACCCCTAGGAGATGCACTTCCTAGTTTGATTCATTTTAAGTTCGACCCTAGGAGACGCACTTCCTAATCTGGTTCATTGAAGTTTTACCTGTAGGAGACGCACTTCCTAATCAAGGTCTTTCAAGTTATTCTTTTAGGAGACGCACTTCCTAAATTGAGAGTTTATTCATAGGAGACGCACTTTCTAGTTTTAGTCACTGAAGTTTTCACCCCTAGGAGACGCACTTCCTAGCCTTGGTCATAAAAATTCACCTCTAGGAGACACACTTCCTAGTCTTGGTCATTTAAATTCACCCCTAGGAGACGCACTTCCTAGATTGGTTCATTCAGGTTTTATTTTAGCAGACGCATTTGCTAGTCAATTTTTGGTTTTACTCATAGGAGACGCACATCCTAGTCTAGTCTTTAGCTTACTCTCACCATTGCATCAGTAGTATAAGTGGTTTACAATTTTGCTAACAACTCACAAATCTTCCTAGTGCAAACTGGG
>NW_017674208.1:63122-64899 GCF_001879085.1 Nicotiana attenuata
CCCCTCCCCCCCCACGCCTGCCACCAGCAGCAGCAACCTCACCACCATTTCCGTCCGTCGCTGCCCTCCACCAGCAACGAACAGACCACCCTCCAGCCATCTTCTTCTTCGTCGCCCAGCCACCCCTCTCCAGTCGAACACCCTCAGCCAGTCGACCACGCCTCTCATTCTCGCCGGAAACCACACCAAACGACCCTTACCTCGCCTGAACCACCAGCTGCTGCTGCGTGCTGCTTCACGTCTCCTCAAAACGACCTCCATAGTCGCCGACCATCGACCACGAACCAGCAACGAGCAGCAGCTCGTCTCCAACCAACGACCACCCGAGCTTCTTCTTCGTTGTTGAAGAACAACATGTTTTTCATGGCTTGAGCCTCAACCAAAAACAGCCGCAGACCGTGAGTCGAGCAGTTGCTGCTGCTTCACCAAGCCGCCAGAACCACCAGCGAGCCACCTCCATTCCGCCGCTGCTCATCCCTTCATCCATCGCTGCTTTCGCTTCTTCTCGTTCATAGCAGCTCGCCGGATAATGAGCTGAAACAACCTCCAAAATCAATCTAGACAGCCTGCTTCTGCCCCGTTCTAACACAGTCGGCGTTCTGTCCGTTTTCGGGTCCGGCGAGGTCGTCGAGTTGCCAAGGTTAACGCTCGTAACTCCGGTACTGGTACGCACCTTTGGTCAGTTTTTACGTTTGCTTTCATGTTCAGAGGTACTAGTCCTCATGTTAATGAATCATTTTGTTAATTTTCTTTCTTGGATTAGTTAGTTTATTCTCTTCAATTAAATGATAATCTTGGTTTCATGTTCATGTTTTGTTGAATTTGTAATTGTGTACAAATAGTTGATTTAATGGTTCCATGTTTGGTATGAATTTCATTTTGGGCAGCTTCATTAAATCGCAGTGCTTTGCATTTTTGTTCTAGTATCTTCGTTAATTGGATGGTCCACATACTTTGCTTTTAAAAAAAATGTGCTTCTAATGAAAGGCTCAGAATTTAAATGTAGTAATCCTTAAATAATGATTAATTAACTAGGTTTTTTTTTGTTTACTATTAGAGACAAAAATCAAATAGAAAATCGTAGTTTACTTTAGGTTGGCCTTTAAATAATAAATGAGACGAGTCTCGCCAAATAAAATGCACAAATTGCGGGGCCCTCAATAAATGGTTGTATTAAAATACTCAGATTTTGGGGATGGGCCGTTTAGTAAATTTCACGGCCTTCCCCAAAAATAATAACGCATTAGTCTCTTTAGGCGCGTATTTTAATAACATTACCTTCCTAAACTCGAGTGCACATTTATGTGACTCAAATTCAAATCCCAACGAAGTCGAAATGTGTCAACAACCACGGGTGCGTTTATGTGACGTGATTCGAGACGTGTTTTCACGACGTTGCAATTCTCTTTTAAAATAGTAATAATAAAAGCGGCTAAAAGTTAAAATTTGCATATAGGTTCAAAATGTATTAAAATCAGATAAATAAAGCTAAATATAACAGTTGAGCGACCGTGCTAGAACCACGGAACTCGGGAATGCCTAACACCTTCTCCCGGGTTAACAGAATTCCTTACTCGGATTTCTGGTTCGCGGACTGTAATACAGAGTCAATATTTTCCTCGGTTCGGGATTCAACCGGTGACTTGGGACACCATAAATCTCCCAAGTGGCGACTCTGAATTAAATAAATAAATTCCGTTTCGATTGTCCTTAAATTGGAAAAACTCCCTTTACGCCCCTACGGGCGCAGGTAAAAAGGAGGTGTGACAGCTCTGGC
>NW_017674208.1:66032-80558 GCF_001879085.1 Nicotiana attenuata
GGGGGGGGGGGGATATTTCATGAGTCTGCTGAGTAGCTTCTTGGTCGCTCTTGATCCGTTCCTGTTCAACCCATTTTGAAAAGCTGCGGCTGATGGCGAAGATATCATTGACCCTAGCTTCGGCCTTCTTTGCTTCTGCATGAGCGGTGGCGAATTTATCTGCCATTTCTTCGAACGTTGAGATCGACCGAGCTGGTAGTTGAGAGTACCACATTAGTGCCCCTCCTGTCAAAGTTTCGCCAAACTTCTTCATCACACGGATGGCACTTGTTCTTTTGACAAGTCATTGCCTTTTACGGCGGTGACATAGTGGATCAGATGGTCTTCTGGATCTGTTGTCCCGTCGTATATTTTCAAGTATGGTGGCATTTTGAAGGTTTTTGGTATTGAGTGAGAAGCAGCTTCCTCACTGTACGATTGTTCGACGAACCTTCCCACATCGCGTTTTGGCAGTAGCTTAGGAGCGCCGGGTATTTTGTCAACTCTTTCCTAGTGCTCCTTCATTTGGTCACGAAGCGCCTTGTTCTCGTTCTCCATTTCTTCCATTCTCTTAAAGATGGTTGCGAGTGCACCATCGCTTGCGTTGGAGATGGCGTGGTTGTTATTCGTTCGTGCAGCGCTCGGCTCATCGATATCAGCAGTGGTATCTGCCGATGGTGAATCTTCGACATTTCCTTGAGGGGGTTTCTCGAGCATGTTGCTAAGGGTGCTCGTCAACCATTCCTCCAGCAGCTTTTTGACTGTTGGGGGCGGTTCTTTCACAGCAGACGTAGAAGCTCTTCGTTCGTGCAAAATCGTTAGATCTTCGAGTGAAGAGGGCGAGATCTAGGGGTGGGCATTCGGTATTTCGGTTCGGTATTTCGGTATTCGATTTATCAATTGTGTATACCAAATACCGTACCAAATTATTTCGGTATGGTTCGGTATTTTTTATTTTGGTTCTGTACGGTTTCGGTTTAATAATCGCTAAATAAACTTATGACGCCCGACAGCCCTCTCCGTGCACAATTCATTGAATTCACTTATTCAGTGAATTCACAATTCTTCAGTGAATTCACAATTCATTAAGTATTTCACCAAGTATAAGTTAAAATCCTTTCATCTTAATAATTACTCGTAATCTCAAAGTGAGATATGGCAGAAAAAATAGAGACATCTACTTTGGCATTGAAAAACGGAGGAAACACCTGAACTATTGAAGGATGAAACTTTCACTTCAGCAAAGAATATTAGCAACTTATATCTAAGTCAAAAAAAAAAAATACTAAGTCCTCTCACGTCAATTTACTTTTCTAACGCTATAGAAGTCATTCCTTCTTGAAGTTGAATGAAGCCATCCTTCAATAGGTTTTATAGTGAACGTCCACTTTAATATGATTTCTTAAACTATATGTGTCATCCCTCTTTATATGAACATTATAGACT
This sequence comes from Nicotiana attenuata, assembly GCF_001879085.1. Classification (NCBI taxonomy): domain Eukaryota; kingdom Viridiplantae; phylum Streptophyta; class Magnoliopsida; order Solanales; family Solanaceae; genus Nicotiana; species Nicotiana attenuata. Next base: position 67,458 of record NW_017674208.1, read on the forward strand.
CGACCAAAATACTTGCACTCTACTTTGCGAACTTCTCCGTTATCTTCTTTCACCTCAAAATGTTCCCAAATATGAGAGCGTACTTTAGGAGCACGGGGTATGATTGCACTTGAACCTAAAAAAAAAAGATAAATCATAAGTTAGAATATTGTGTTTTGATGATAATAAAACAAAACTACAAAAGTATATAATTATAATAATTATATGTCTCATCTTTGCTGCTAAGCTATTTTCTGGAATACTTAAAGTAAATGAAGAAAGCAAATCAGTGTCTCTATCATGTTTATAATTATATGTTTCCTATCATGAGTTATTGAGTCATTAATTAATTGCAGGTTATTAATCCTTTTACATATTGGGAATTCCAGAAAGTGCAGCATATTTTTCAGGCTCATTTTTTTAACTATGTTTTGTTACGAGGATAAACGACCTGAAGTATAGTTAATCCCAAAAGGAAATCAATGTATACGACACAAATGCCCAAAATATCAAAACTATTCAAGATTCAAGCCAAGATGCAAATTGGACATGACAATCAAATTGGATATTTAGAGACAGAAAGAAAATTCAAAGGAATGTATAGACCCAAACCCAAACCCAAACCTGCGTCCAATCTGATTCAGATTGAGACCTCAAATTAATTCCCACACTCAGCCGCTTCCCTCCTCCCCTTTCTCTTTCTGCACGCACCATATTCTGCTCTTTCTCTCTTTAATAAAGAAAATTAAATTAAAGCGTATGTTCTTCTTCCTCTCAGCATATTTATCCCAAGTCTGTCTCTAATTCGTGAATGTGTTCTAGTTTTCGTTTTAGCAAATATCAATTTTATTAAAATTTAACTGATTAAGTACAAAAGTCTTTCTTGAGTCACGCTGTGGGTGCTCACAGCTACTAACCTGTACTTCTTTTTTCATGCTTAGTGAAGCTCATAGGTCGTATATTATTAATATTTTCTTTTTCTCTTTCAGAGACCATTAGTAATGGGTAAGAAAAAGCAAAAGATTGTGCTACCGCCGGAGCTGCCACCTGAAATTCCTGATGAGGCAGTTGAAGTATCAGATGAGGACGTGGCTTTCGTTGCGAAAAATCGAGAATATACTGGCTTCTTGTCCAATCTGGATACTAAGTCAATTAATAAGTAAGCAATTACTGACTTGTATATGCGTTTATTTTTCACTATTTTCTGGAATTAATGCACATACAGGAGTTGCTAATCACTCATTTTTTCCTGTAAAAAGTGAGAATTTGTATATTGTAAGATTGGATATGGTTTAATGTGTTAATTTTGGCTTATTTGTCTGGAAATTGATGCATAAATGAGTTTAAGTTTGGATATGATATGAATGTGGTATAAAGCTGTTCTTTTTTGCTTGGATAATGTTCACCCAAAAGTTTACTTATCTGAAAGCAAGAAAAGATGAGCTCTTGCAGAGGGGAATAAACTGTTTTAATTATCTATATGCGGGAGACTAATATTTGAAATTAAATCTGGTATTAGTTCTTTCTGACAAAGTGGTTTTTCCCCTAAGGTCACTTATGATTAAATCTGGTATAGCTGTGTTTCATTTGACACTTCCACATGTTAATGTGCTATATGGAGTACAGTAGAGCTTCAACTATCTATGCCTCATATGATGTTTGGCTCACAGGAGACTTTTTTTGTTCGAATATGCAAAATTAACTTTAGCTTCCAGAGTTTGGCACTTTGTTCAGAAGTCAGTTAGTTGGAGCAGCTTTCTAAAATCTTCAGAGCTGAATTAAGCTGTTTTAATGCCTTATCCTAGTTGGGTAACTTGTCAATGACCCATAGTTGAACAATTTAAGAAGTTCACCAAAGCTTGGAATTTTCTTAAGCTCTTGTAAATTGTAATCTTCTCACAGTATCCTGGATAGTTGAGCAGTTCTTCCAGATACTCCTGTAGTTACGCTGTTACGGTTACTTTCATTATGTTTCTTAAAAATCGTGATAGTGATTGCCCTTGTTTTTTCTGTTTCTGTCTGCTTAAATGTGGTTATCCTTCAGGTTCAGAATTTCTGTTTTGATGAATCAAATATCAACATCATCAGTCATTTCTTCTTTTTTCTCAAATAATATTCTGACTCTTAAAAAGTATCAAGGAACTTTTATGTTTCTTGTTAGATCTCTAAGTTCTCCCTTCGCATTTGGACACCTGATACAACTTTGGGGTACATTTTAGATGGAACCTCTTTTTGTTAGTTTCTTATTTCCTTTTACCCTCTTGTGCAAGTCTATTAACTTTCTAAGTTGATGTCTTCTCCTCTTATAACTGATATTATTATTGTAATTGGAAAGGCATGTTACTCGTGTTGCTGATGTGAAAGAAGATGATCTCGAGTCTCTGTATGAAAAACGAATAAGGAAGAGGTCACTTGATAAAGAAGCAGAGGAACAGGGGCTAGAGGTGGATCCTGTGGATGCTCTTCCTGTGAAAACATTGGATGGAAAACTTTATTACCGGACAGGTACTGAAACCTCTTGTTCATTCATCATCACCTGGTATTTGTATCTGTGCTAATCGTTAATTGGGTCTTAATTTCATATTGTACAGTGCCAAAGGCTACACAAAAATCAGATAAAGATGAAGCTAATGCTGACAAAGTTGGTGGTACTGATGCAAGTGTGGTGAGGTTGACTAAAGCAGAGAAGCGGGCAAAATTGAAGAAAATGAGGAAAGAGGCAAAGAAACAGGCAAAAGAGGGGGCCGAAGTAGAGGAAATTGAGAAAATACCTCAAGCTGAAGTCTTGGTATGTGCATTATCTGCAACATTAGATATCCAAAAAGATATGCTGTAGTGGTAGGATCTATATCCTAAATTATATTTGAATTGGAGATGACAGTGCAAAGAGGGGAAAAAGGCACTTGAACTTTAGAAAAGAGTAAATGTGATAGAGAGTGGGGTATTGACACAAGTTCATGCTGGTTCCCCTTGTTGCACTGCCACTATACTGTTGATGGTGGAGTTACTACCTTCTTCAGTGCTTCATGTTTTCCTAATTTTTGGTGGAGGAGGAATCTTAAAGCACTTGGATTGGTCTGATCTTTGTAAGAAGTGTTTTGGCGTTATTTTTATGCTATGCATTTCCATGTCAGATTATTCTGGAAAAATAATACTCCCCTGACCCAATAGTCAGGATGACCAATTGTCTTTGGCTGTTCCAAACGTACTTTCAATCCTCTTTCAATATATAGCATCAACAAAGTTCTGTGAGCTCATTCTTATATTAGTCCTCCAATAAATTAACCAGTACTATTAAAAGTCATCGTTAAGCAATGGAGCAATGCAAGGCGAGGTTTTATCACATTAAGCGATGCGAAGCGATGGGTTATTGCCTCATGGAAGAAGCTATATGTTTTAGATGTAAGCTGCAAAGTGAACCTGCAAGAAGTGGTTGATTGTTTGAATCTAATTTCAAAAGATAAAAAGAGGAAACGTAGGAATTTCTCTGCTCCTTGTGAATCACGTTTTTCTTCTTATTTCTCTATTCAACTCTCTTAGTTCACTTACTACAACAAAAATAGAAAACTGAATGCTAATAATTCTTTTCTACAACAGCAACAATCCAGTGGAATCCCACAAGTTGGGTCTGAGAGGGTAATGTGTAAGCAGACCTTACCCCTATCCTGGGAGGTAGAGAGACTGTTTCTGAAAAGTAATTCTTTTCTATGGTTGGTTAATTGAAAAGTAACTTTGCAATTGAATTTGTCATTCTGTGGTCTTGTTGAAGTATATTCTAGTGATGTTTACTTCGGATTCTGGGATTAACATTGTTATTACTGTATACTGGTTGCTTAAATTTGTAGAACTATAGTCAGACAAAAGAGGACACTTAAATTTGGATACAAGTATATTGATTTATACATCCGTGGTGTTAGGACGAGGTGAGAAAAGATATGACAGCAGAAGAGGACAATGAAAAAAAGAAGTTTAGACTAGCTGAGCTGGGAACTGCACTGCTTACAGATCCTGAATTAAACATCAAATCACTCAAGGAGATGCTGGAGATTTCTAAAGATGGTGATCATGATATAGTGGTACTTGCCCTTAAGTCTTTGTTGGCTGTTTTCAGAGATATCATTCCTGGGTGAGAAGTTTGCAACAGTTCATTGGTTGTTTGTAGTTTGCTTCTCCTAGTTTTATTTCTTTTATTAACTTTATAACTATGTAAACAATAAACTTTTATTTTCAATATGGGCTCCAGGTATCGCATCCGGCTGCCAACTGAAAAGGAGCAGGAGATGAAAGTTTCAAAGGCTATTAAGAAAATGCGGTTCTATGAATCTACCCTCTTATCTGCATATAAGGTTGATTTGTGGATCAACATCTCAATAATAATTGATTCTACATATGTATTCCATATAGCTGCTAGGGCATACTATCATGACATGGTTTACCACTAAGTTTTGTTCCATTTCTTTGCTTGCAAATTATTGTGCCACCTTTGTTTTGGTGCACTTTGTTAACAGACTTTTTGACCTTTTGCTTTGTGGATAGGAAAATATGAATCAGGCCATTGAAATTGTATTTTGTTTGGAATAACAGGAATATGGTCCAGTTGTTCTTGTTTCTGGTGTTACATGATAGCATTGTACTTTATGCAGATAAACGGGCTAGGACTGCAGTTATACTTATGTATTCCTCGAGATGTTGGGTTGAATTATTGAATTCCTCTTGCATAGCAATAATTTTACATATTTCAGTTTATTATTACTTAATTGAATAAACACTAGACAGATTATTCTTTATCCAGGCATTGTATAAATTATCTTAGCTGTGGGATATTAAATACAAAGAATTAAAATAGATCAATCACTTGAAAATAAGTAAATAGGTTCGATGAGTGTAAGGCCTAGCTAGACCTACCTGCTATGTTAAGTATTTTCATGCACTAAAGACTTCTATAAAATAAATAGAGGTAAAAAATTAAGAATCTTTTGACTTTGGAAAGGAGCAATCAAATGGGTATAATCTAAGTTATTATGGATGAATGTACCTTTTCTCAAAAGAACTTCTGGATATATCTCGTAACAGCAAGATAAGTAGCTGATACGAAGAAAATTCAAAATTTGAAGTAACATAGAATGTGGCTTCTTGTTTTTTTTCTTTCTTTTTTTCTTCTTCTTATTTTTAAAAGGTCTTAGAAACTTAACTTGCATCCTTAGAAATGTTACTCATGATTGTTGGATTGCAAAATCAAATATAATTCTAGTCTTTGAACATTTGACAATATTCCGTGTCAGATATTTTTGCTGATTACTCCTTTTCCTGTTTGTGTATTGACAGGCTTATATACAGAAGCTGATAGCTCTAGAAAAGCAGGCTGTATACAAACGAGTCGCAGTTCGCTGCATTTGTACTTTACTCGAGGCAGTTCCACACTTCAATTTCCGAGAAAGTTTGTTAGCTGCTGTCATAAGAAACATAAGCTCTGAGGATGATGTATCGAGGTAATTATGCTTACTGCTCTTTCGGTTCCTTCAGCTTTTCCACTTTCCTTTATTTGGAGCTGGTTGAAGGAACTTCCATCTTCTTATATCATTTGTTGCCTATCATTTGTTTCCCTCCATCAATCCTTTGTTAAGTTGTCCTACAATCCTGTTCTAGTGGCAGGAAATCCGCAGTTCTCACAACGAGTCTAATGTGAACTTTCTTCATCAAGTTGCTTTGGAATTATAGATGATGCAAGAGAAGCATCTACATATTTGGTTTCTGTTCTGATGTCATTGCAGCAAAATTAAGCTTTAAAATAGTCTACAACTACAAGCATGGCTTTCATGGAAGGCCTGGTATTGAAGTGCTTAAGAGTTTGGCTGAATAAAATACGTAGCTTTAACGTGCAATGAGGTTTTGCAGAGTAAACCTAAAAATCAGGTCTCAATTTGGTTAGTTGGAGGATTGAGAGACCCCATAAAACTGAAATGCACTTCTTTTTGATAATCGAGAAATCTCTGAGGGTCAGTAACCCACGGTTCAAAATGCAGTGGGTAATGCGGTCAGTAACCCATGGTTCAAAATGCAGTGGGTAATGGGCCCTCCCCTCTACCCTTCTCCACTTAAATACCAGGTTTTTGTCTAGGGCAGTGTTTGAACCCGTAACATGCGCCTAACCCACACGTCATGTACTGTGCTCTTACCACTAAATCAATCCCTTGGGGGAAAGCATAGCAATGCACCTTTTTGTAGACCTAAGCTATATTTAAACTATTTGTTGAATCATTTAAGGATTTGAAGTGATAGAATGTTTGAAAGGGGGCTTCTATGAAAGTGTTTGGGGATTTCAGAGGGCTTCTCGCCAGTTAATCAACCAGCACCATTGTTTACTTTAGTGCTTTCAGTTCGTCCAATATCTTATGTCTAATCTATTTTCCCGTTTTAAGTGATGTAATTTGACTAGGCATGGATATTAGGAATAGTTGAGATGCTTAATTTTAATTATGGAGCTGACCCTTTACTTATGTTATATTGAATCCCCGTCCCCCTTTTCGCTAAAATTAACTTTAAAAGTTTTGATAGNTTCGGCTTTTGCTTGATTAACTCTTTGACAGGAAGTTTCAACTCGTATTGCTATTTATATTCATCTGTTAATGTGGTATTGGATATTTGTCTTATATTGCTTCTTGCCTTATCCAAAACTTGAATGTTAATATGTGGTTTAAAGATCTACTAAATTGGCTTCTGTTGGCAAAAACTTGGATATTTACTATACAGTTCAAGTCTAAAAAAATTCAAAAGCCTCCTTCCTCGAGGAAAAGCAAACACCAAAACCATGCACTTCAAAGTTTTGAGACGTGTTGCGTTGTTATGTAGACTAGTCCTCTCTCTCCACACATGCGTGCTAATTGTGAACAGAATATTCAAATAATAGAATTGGGCCTCCAGGTTATGATGCTTTTTTTTCAATTAGCAATTGTGCTCTCTCAAGTTTGTCAATCTACTGCTTGTTGACAGGAAACTTTGCTGTTCTACTGTTAAGTCACTATTCACCAATGAGGGGAAGCATGGTGGTGAGGCAACTGTGGAGGCTGTTCAAATGATCGCAGACCTTGTTAAAGATCATGATTGTCAACTACATCCTGATTCCATTGAGGTCTGCAACTTTAATTCCAATACATTGGCTCTAGGCTTTTTCGGTAGATTGTTTATGATGTCATCTTGAATTTGAAGCACAAATCCTGGTATTGGGCCAAAAAGGACGAATATTTCAATGTCGATGTGATGACTGTGTCAAACATTTGGAAAGATAATGGTGATCTTTCAAAATGTTGCTAGTCAACTTATGACAGTAATACTCTCAACAATGTTCATTCAAGTATCTGGAAGTCTTGCTTAATTTTAGTTGGCATTTAACCTTAAGGATATAGTTTTTGATTTAGCATTGGGAAAACTTATTATCTTATGACATGATTTTGTGATGCTCAGGTGTTTATGTCTCTGACATTTGATGAGGATCTTGGGAAGCGTGAAAAGCGAGATGCTGATAATAAATTTAAAAGCAAAAATTCTAAAAGGAAGAACCTTAAGGAGCTGAAAGAATCAGCTGCAAATGAGAAAAAGAAAGCACGGAAAGAGATGATGTCAAAGACACGAGAAGAGGTATTATTTTGCCAACATAGTCTGTATTTGGCTTGTTAACTATAACCTCATTTGCACATCTTCATGTTTTACAGGTTACTGCAGAATTGAAGGCTGCTTCATTAACTACCGATGTCACTGAAAGGAGAAGGATGCAGTCTGATGTATTATCAGCTGTCTTTCAGACGTTCTTTCGTGTCCTAAAGCATGCATTAAGGCCTCGGTATGTTCATTTTGCTGATGATATAAATGGAGCATGTCAAATAATGAATTCGCTTACCATGAACCGACCAGATTTGAACTTGAACCACATCATATAACTAGTTCCTCTGTGAGAAAATACTACGAGTCCACCTTTTTTACGTGCTACCTGGCGTTTATTATTATTTTGATGAAGTTGGTAATTTTGTTGATTTAATGAGAAATCCCCTCATACAAGGTGTATAGGAAAGTGGAGAATCTCACACAGAAACATGATCCTTTACAGGGAGCTATCTAGCTTTTATAGAAAAAAAAAGAAGAAGAAAGACAAATGAAATCCTAGGAGAACAGAACACATGACTGTCAAACCAGTCATTCATGTACTTTCTCTATGCAAAACTATAACTAGCCATTAATGGTATACAAAGAAGAGGACGAATCAAATTTGCAGTAAAGGTCAATTTGTGAAACCAGAAGAGATATCTGAAGAAGATGAATAGGAGGAAGAAAGAAGACCACCTTCCATTTTCTTTCTAATTTTAATTGATTTACTCATAAAAGAAAATAACGAAGAAGACAGATCCTGGTAGTTTTTTGGAGGATTCAGTCTCCAACTTTTTGAAATTTTTATTTTTTACTAATCCATCTTTATTTGTTATATGAATACATCTGCCATTCTGCTTTTCTTTCTATCAAGAATAGTTCATGAGCTCCAAGCCATTATTATGCTTTCACGGATGCATTTGTGTTGCCTTGATTTCAAATTAATTTTGGTTACTGATATTGATATTTTTCTAGCATATTTGGTTTCCCTTTGTGTTCTCAGATAGTTATGCATTTTCTATTATATTGCAAATTCTTCATATGATATATTTCCTTTAGTTGTCTGTGTATTGTATTTTGAGGTTAAATGAAAACAAAGACTATGATCTATATCCATGATGGGGGAAAAAGGGAAAGCTACAGAAGTTTTTTTGATAACCGAAAAATCCCCGAGGCACGGTAGTGAATGGTACGGAATTTGGTGGATAATGGCCTGCTGCTCTACCCTTCTCAACTTAAATACCAGACTTTTGTTTGCATCAGAATGCGGACCTGTGACGCGTGCCTAACCCACACATCACGTGCTGCACTCTTACCATTAGACTAGTGTCCTGGGATCAAGGGAAAGCTATGGAAGTTTGTAGCAAGTAGTTAAGGTTGATATCTTTAGGAATTAAGAAACATGTCGATGCCCTTGATTGTGTTAGGGATTAGGAATTAAGAAATGTGTCGACGCCCTTGATTGTGTTATGGATGCCATGAATTGCGTTTTGGCTACTCGAGGAAACATTTGGAAGTTTTGTCAAAGATTAGAAAGTGTTTTTACAACTGAAATTATGAATCAGCACAATCTTCCACTTTACAAGGTTAATGGATAACTCGGGAAATTATGTAAATGGCTGTTTTGAAGCACAAAAAGATCTGAGTGATTAAATTAGGCTGGGAGATAAAATAGATGCTTCAGCATTCATGAAATGTTAAGAAAACATTTGTAAGTTTAAGACTGCTTTTCACAAGTTATGTTGTGTTGAAGTAGAAAACTTTGGAGTTTAGAATTTATAATCGAAATGTGTTGCATTTGATGCGCCATCAATGTCTAAGTTGTTGAATTGCAAATTTATGACAAATCTATTAGGTTTTCTACAAAATTTATGCGTTTTTGCACAACTTATGTAGATTTAGCTTGTAACTAAAGTATGTGAATAAGAATTATCTTCTGCATATAACTTTTTGCCAGCTTAGCCTTCAAATCTAGAAATAGTTATTACCATCTTTTAAATTATTTTTCCACAACTAATATTTAATTAATGGTATAAAATCATAATTTGCTTTTTCCTTCATACAATGTGGTGAATTCTAGTAAAGGTTTTAACATCGAATTGAAGTTCGAGTTCAGTGGGACCTGCATATTGTTGATGGCCATGATCGAATGAAACATTCAAATATTTTAACTGCATAGGAAAAGTTAGAAGAAAGAAAGAGTTATTGCGTGAGACTAATGTTTCTTGACCATTGTGTATTTATATTTACAATAATTTCTAGAACCGTTGATTGTGGTACTCTTGATCACATTGAAATTGGGCCATCATTTCTAATTACTTAATTATTGGATATGCTTCCTAACATTCTAACTTAGGGATTACAATAACTATGTAGTTAACTCTTAACCCCATTGAAAACGGCCACCATTTTTAATTCCTTAATTATTGGATATGGGTTCCTAATAATTCTAACTTAGGGATTACGGTAACTATGTAGTTATATTATTACAATCAGCATGTACATTATTATTTACCAAAAAAAAGTTTATTACAATCATCACTGCCGCGGTGCCGCCTTGAGTTGGAGCTTGCAAATCTTATGGTTCAAGCTACTCATATACAATATTCTAGGTCCTTCAAGTGATTTGACAAAAACTATCCTAGTTGATTCGCCAACAAAAGTTGGAACTGTATCTTCAGATGCTATGTACAAAGTGGCGATCAATTTCCATATGCTTGTTCGCTTTCAAAGACTAAATTATAGTCAATATGCAAGATTGACATATATCAACTACATGTGTCAACTCAGGCAACAACAATTCAGTAAGCTACTATTTTAGCCAATCTAGCAGCAAGTTCCAACGAAGATATATTTTGCTTCAGTATGGCCGTACCACAACATTATGTTTCTTGTATTCCTTTGAATGAAGATTTGTCCAAATTAAACACTGTACTTAGAGGTTGAATCCTATCTAAAGGACAACTGGCCCGTTCAACATCAGTATACTTGACGTGGATGTCCCTATATCTGCATACTACGTTTTTTTATATCTCATAAACATTCCAATGACTTGCACTTGTGAATCCAAGCATCGATGAAAAGCAAGTCAGATGTTTGAATTGCTGATCAAAACTTAAATTACCCATAAGTCTTCTATACTAGGATCAGGTCTCCCTGTCCTTTTAGAGACAACATTTGGATCCACTAGAGTAGCGACCAACTTAGAGTCAATCATCTTTGTCTCCTTGAGAATGTCTAGAGCTTATTTCCCTTATTAAATGCAAGGCCATGAGTAAACTAACCACCCTGGTTCAAAGGGAATATATCAATTTTGCAGAAATCCTTGGTTTAAAATAAGTAAAATATTGTTTCAATCTGCCATGCTGGTAAGATTCATCACACGTGATAATTTTTACCTTATCCAACAAAAAAAAAGAAAAAAATAGTCATCACCGTGATAAGTATGATAACAACATGGGCCGCAAGATAAATACACAGGTCAGGTTTGGTGTCAGAGAATGCGGAATAATGAGCCTCATTACAAATCAAACAAATGTCAGACAATGTCTGGATCTATTAAACCAAGCTCAGTGGAGATGGCTAAGTATTCATGGGCATTGGCACTATTTGTTAGATGCTCCGTATTGATTGTGTAACTCAGCAAGTTTTGGTGTATGAAAAATAATTTATGACAAATTTTCATCATCGATAACCTAGTCTGTTAAAAAGTTGTCAACTAAGATACTAATTCCTCTTACAAAATTGGCGCTGCTATGGTGCCAGGCATCAATATGAACTAAATAAAAGGGAGACAACCTGTTTTCTGTCTCAACTAAGATAAGACTTCGGAGAACGTTACTTGAATTTAATGACTTACACCTCAGGCAACTGAAATTTGAAAGACTTGGGACCAGCTGAATGTAGACTATGGAGGAGAAATATGAATAACACTAAAGAATTATGATACTCTTTCTCTTAATTTTGATACCATGTAGAGAATAAGCTAGAGAGGGACATATAAAGTTTGAGAATGCATGGAAGTAATGCCTCTCACCTTTTGTGTATTTGTACCTTTGAAAGGTGTGAACCACCTCATTTTAAAGTTCAAACTATCAGAGAGATTACTTTATTCATTTGATTTTGTTTTAATGCCCTCTCACGTGCATGTTTGATTCTTTTTCTCGGGCCTTGCTCATGGAAATTCTCTTTGATAACGGGCGGTGCTGAGACTTGAATGTGGGATCTGTCCTTGATCTGATACCATGTTAAATCGTGTGAACTATCTCATTTAAAAGATTACGCTATTAGAGAGGAAATTCTTTTATTTATTCAACAATGTCTTAGCTTATACTGCAATGTAGTTCTATTATCTTGTTTACAATTCTCATATATTATCTCCTATTGATTATGGGACTTCTACCTCATTTATATCATTCCTAATTCCACTAATTCTAGGATTGGGAGATGACTTCCTAACAGAGTTGTCATAAGCGAAAAAGCTCTAAAAAGCGCTCTAGGTCTGTTGGGGCTTTAAGCGCAAAGAGCACTTAAAGTGGGGGCTTTAGTAAGAAAAGGCAGCATGTCTTAATGCCTTTCCTTAGGCTGATGCGCAACTTAAGCGACGCGAAGCTCCTTCCCTGAGCTTTTCTGAGCTTCAGGGCTTAAGCGCGGCTTAAATGAGCCTTTGATAACACTGCTTCCTAATTCCTCTTGTTATAGTGTTACAATTATTGTACTACATAATTACAATCAATAGTAGCCATCATAACTAAACAGAATAAAGACATGCTTGCAGAGATTTATGTGATGTAAGTTCTAATCCTGAATAAATTGCTACTGACGTTCACCGGGTGATGTTTTACATCTTTCCAAGTGCTGGAACATAATGTCAGCTTGTGGAACTACATTAACTGATTTGAAATAAAACTTATCTACAGAAATTAGTGCTTATGGTGCAGGTTGCTGAAGTCTTAATTCAGTTTGAGTTTGTTATCACAAGAAACTCATTCTGGTTTTGGATATCCAAAGCATCTTGGATGTTATGTTTAAATTTTGCTTTATTAGCTCCTGCATCAGTACAGTCTATACTATACTTGACCACTGTGTTTACACTTAATGCCTTTCACTTAATGCTGTCTCAAAAAGTAACTTCTCTGTTATTATTACTCAGATCAAAAGCAGGTTCTTCACCTCAGGCACCTGGAAGTCATCCACTTCTTGCTCCTTGTCTTAATGGAATTGGGAAATTTTGCCAACTCATCGACTTAGATTTCATGTCCGATCTTATGAATTATCTGAGGAAGCTTGCCGGAAGTGGCAACAACTCTGGTGATTCTTCCATGGTTGGTTCAGCATGTCTGACAGTATCTGAAAGGCTCCAGTGTTGCATTGCTGCTTTCAAAGTGATGAGAAACAACTTGGACGCACTGAATGTAGATCTTCAGGATTTCTTTGTCCAACTTTACAATCTGATAATTGAGTATAGGCCAGGAAGGTAAATCC
>NW_017674208.1:103290-105381 GCF_001879085.1 Nicotiana attenuata
CAGTGACCTGTAAAACATGAAGATGTGCAAATGAAGTTATAGTTACAAGCCAAATACAGATTATGTTGGCAAAATAATACCTCTTCTCGTGTCTTTGACATCATCTCTTTCCGTGCTTTCTTTTTCTCGTTGGCAGCTGATTCTTTCAGCTCCTTAAGGTTCTTTCTTTTTGCATTTTTGCTTTTAAATTTATTATCAGCATCCCGAGCTTCACGCTTCCCAAGATCCTCATCAAATGTCAGAGACATAAACACCTGAGCATCACAAAATCATGTCATAAGATAATAAGTTTTCCCAATGCTAAATCAAAAACTATATCTTTAAGGTTAAATGCCAACTAAAATTAAGCAAGACTTCCAGATACATGAATGAACATTGCTGAGAGTGTTAGTGTCATAAGTTGACTAGCAACATTTTGAAAGAACACCATTATCTTTCCAAATGTTTGACACAGTCATCACATCGACATTGAAATATTCGTCCTTTTTGGCCCAATACCAGGATATGTGCTTCAAATTCAAGATGACATCGTAAACAATCTACGAAAAAAGCCTAGAGCCATTGTATTGGAATTAAAGTTGCAGACCTCAATGGAATCAGGATGTAGTTGACAATCATGATCTTTAACAAGGTCTGCGATCATTTGAACAGCCTCCACAGTTACATCGCCACCATGCTTCCCCTCATTGCTGAAAAGTGACTTAACAGTAGAACAGCAAAGTTTCCTGTCAACAAGCAGTAGATTGACAAACTTGAGAGAACATAATTGCTAATTGAAAAAAAAAAGCATCATAACCTGGAGGCTCAATTCCTTTTATTTGAATATTCTGTTCACAATTAGCACGCATGTGTGTAGAGAGAGGACTAGTCTACATAACAACGCAACACGTCTCAAAACTTTGAAGTGCATGATTTTGGTGTTTGCTTTTCCTCGAGGAAGGAGGCTTTTGAATTTTTGAAGCACTGAACTGTATGGTAAATTTCCAAGTTTTTGCCAATAGAAGCAATTTAGTAGATCTTTAAACCACATATAACATTCATGTTTTGGATATAAGACAAATATTCATACCACATTACAGATGATATGAATATCAATACGAGCTGAACTTCCTCGTCAAAGAAGTTATACATTAAAAGCCGAAGTCAACGAATCCTGCCCATAAAGTGCAGTGTCTTAGATCCTCATCTGAAACAGCTCACATTTATGTTGCTCGGACTGTCCGAAAATGTCGCCAGGTGCGGCAACATTTTGGAGAGTTCTCGCAACATAGGCTCACATCATAACTACTCGTATGCTAATTTTTTCACTCCTTTCCAACACCTAATATTCTCATACATGGTTTACAAAATACAAATGTATATCATAATTGCTCCTGCCTTGGACTGCTTACAGCTCAATTAAAGCTCTTATCAGTTTAGGTATGCCAACTCTCAATCAATTTAAGTGCCTTACTTCCTTTTAAGTTTGTCCAAAAGACTTTTTCCAAATGGAAACTTCTTCTCCTACTATCAAAACTTCTAAAGTTAATTTTAGCGAAAAGGGGGACGGGGATTCAATATAACATAAGTAAAGGGTCAGCTCCATAATTAAAATTAAGCATCTCAACTATTCCTAATATCCATGCCTAGTCAAATTACATCACTTAAAACGGGAAAATAGATTAGACATAAGATATTGGACGAACTGAAAGCACTAAAGTAAACAATGGTGCTGGTTGATTAACTGGCGAGAAGCCCTCTGAAATCCCCAAACACTTTCATAGAAGCCCCCTTTCAAACATTCTATCACTTCAAATCCTTAAATGATTCAACAAATAGTTTAAATATAGCTTAGGTCTACAAAAAGGTGCATTGCTATGCTTTCCCCCAAGGGATTGATTTAGTGGTAAGAGCACAGTACATGACGTGTGGGTTAGGCGCATGTTACGGGTTCAAACACTGCCCTAGACAAAAACCTGGTATTTAAGTGGAGAAGGGTAGAGGGGAGGGCCCATTACCCACTGCATTTTGAACCATGGGTTACTGACCGCATTACCCACTGCATTTTGAACCGTGGGTACTGACCTCAGAGATTCTGATTATCAAAAAGAG